>NC_060191.1:42548340-42555840 GCF_021184085.1 Oncorhynchus gorbuscha | reverse complement strand
AAGTCAAATTTACTCCTGGGCTACATCACCCAAAGACTAATTTATAGAACTTAGTAAGAGTTGAGCATAGAACCTTTTTAGATGGTTCATAGTTCTATCTTGCACTCTGATCGACCAGGTGGCATTTTCGCCATATTTCTTGTACTGGTGCTAATCCTTCCCTCTCAGATCAACACAAGTTCCTAGGAGATAGCAGCTGCTTCAACAAAGAAATTGACCATACCGTAATCACTGCCTACTTGTATCAGACACCAGAGTCTTATATCAGTCTTATTTAGTAGGGAGCACTGTAGCGTTATTGGACAATTCCCGGTTTTCTGTTTCTTTCTAATTGGTGCTTAATAAACATGACCCTGTCTCCCCTCCCAGTACCTTGCTGGCTAACCTACAGCTGGATATCGACTGTGACCGCGAGACTGAGAGAATCTTCTCCCTCTTCACCTCCAGCTACTCCAAACTACAGAAGATGGAAGGCAAGAGGGATTCTACCTGTCAATCGCCCAACTTTCACACTAATTAATATAAAAAGTATTCTTATCACAGTAGATTGTTTGTTTCTATAGTGGCTTATTGCATGATGCATTTTCTCTGCATCTATGTGTGCTTGTGCAGCATTCATGACACTTTGATACTTGATTCACACCTGAACCGTACCCTGCTGGCTTGGATATTTTCTATTCACATTGTCCTTTCCAGCTCGGTTCCAGCAACTATTGTGTATGACTAATGAGGCCAGCCCAGTACAGCTCTGATTGGCTTGGCTCTGTTTGGCCCTTTTTTAGTGTGAATCTGGCAACAGTAGTTTGCTGTGATAGCCTGTGATGATGACCTTATGTAATTGTCTCCTGTGGTCAGATGCGTGTGCCAGCATCGCTGTGTACCAGGGTCCTCTGAGGGAGCAGGACGACTACTCCCTGTTCACCATCCAGGACTCCAAGGAGACATTCCACACAGTGCGGCAGATCTCACACATCCTGAAGGAGCTGCAGAGAGAGCACGACACCCGCAGCGGCACGGCGCAGTACGGCAGCCAGTAAGTATACACACATGTCTATGCACACATATGTCTATACTTACTTACACACACACACGAATAGACAGCCACGTAAATACTTCTCTTTGTCTTTCTAGAGAGAATCCGATAGTTGGGAAGACATCCTAACGAGTCTAGGTGGGTCTGTCTGGCCTGAGACAGTCATTCCAGCAAATGGCAGTATGCCACCTGACATCAGTTCTACACTGGAGCCCCAGAGTGACACAGTCGGGATTGGCACTGAGAACGATGCCCGAGGACCAAGAACCCACACCCCCAAGGTCGCGCTCTGCCCCCGCTTCCCCCTCCACCACGTGTGACTGGGCGGACGGTCCAATAGAGCGAAGTGTCAACTGAACCTGGTCAGAAGCTCTCATTGGTTCAGAAGAGGAGAACCTTGGTTGAGTTTTATTCTCTAGCTCTTCCCGTCTGTCTCCATCCTTTTCTCTTTCTCACACACCACTGTTCTAATCAGAGGAATATGTGCTTGCTCTCGTCTTCTACTTGATTTGCACAAAGACCATACAACATCATTAGTTGGTGTGTTTGTGTGTGTGAATAGGCTGCTAAAATACTCCATTTTATTCACTCAAATGTTTTCAATCTCGATCATCAACAATCAAGATGATGCTCTCACAATCTCTTGGGGCTTCACTGTTTGACGTCCGTTTACGACTAAACAGCAAGCTGACTTTGTTTATCATTTTCTATCAAAGGGTCCACTTAACTGTACTCTTTTCTTCCTCCTCTATCCACCTCTGTGCTTTGAACAAATGTAGGTGTTTCAGAGTACAGTTAAGTGGATGAAACCGATCTGCCTTATTTTTCTTAATGGATGTATGTGTAACAATCTCACGCATCCTCGAGTTAGGGACTAATGCCGAAGCACTTTACATATTTGGAATATTCCAGATGGCATCATTTTAGATACGTGGTATCAGTATACCCCCCATATCGATCAGTTCAATGATCTCGAGTACCTTCTCCTTTCCATTCCTGTACAATAACATTTATAGCCTGTAGATTTTAATAGCTAATTTTCTTACACCAAAGACGACAATATCGTAAGGTCGACTTGGAAAAAAAGGGTATAAATGTATTTTGAATAGACTTTTTTTAAATGGAGAGAAATACAGTATATATTTCGTTCATGTACATTTTGGTAACTGCATTGTTCCTCTTTTTAACGATTTAGACGATTTGATTGAGTAACGTTCTAATGTTCTCTGGAAATGCAGAGGGACCGTGGTCGGTAGTCTAGAAATGTCTGTCAACCATGTAGTGATGTCACTGCAAGTCAATCACAACAAGCTAGACAATCCCCCTTCACTTGCCAATCTAGCCCCTTAGATCCTCATCACTGGCCCACATTAACTGGTAGTAAAATGTGATTGGATAGATTTACAATCAGGCAAACACACATATATATTAGTTAGACCCCATTCATTGTTTTGTGTGTTTTTTAGACTGAGGACAATTGCTGTGTTCATAGCCAAGATGGTAATTTCCCGTTTTGAAGTCGTAAATACCGGTTGGATGCATTCACGTGCTTTGAACTAGTTGAGAAACGCTGATTGGCTAATGTGCAACAAGTTGCGTCAACCTTAAAATAAAAGTACAGCTGTCATGCTTGTAAACAAATGATAGTGTTCAAAAAAACATAGAAATTGATTTATTTTTATAAATAATGTTTTATTACATTTAACTGCCAAAAACACTGTTATCAAGGTAATTTCCTTAGTAGGTGACAGAGGTCAACATGTGGGAGAAGTCTGAGCTCAGGGATGATTGATGAGCTTCCCAATAGTATACTGAACAAAAACATAAATGCAACACTTTCAAAGATTCTACTGAGTTACAGTTCATATGAGGAAATCAGTCAATTGAAATAAATTCATTAGGCCCTTATCTATGGATTTCACATGACTGGGAATACAGATATGCATCTGTTGGTCACAGATACCTTTAAAAAAAAAAAATTTGTGTGTTGATCAGAACCAATCAGTGTCTGGTGTGATCAACATTTGCATTGTGCAGTGCGACACATCTCCTTCGCATAGTTGTTCAGGCTGTTGATTGTTGCCTGTGGAACCATAACCCCACTGCCACCATGTGTCACACGTTGACATCAGTAAACCGCTCACACAATTTCATACACACTGTCTGCCGTCTGCCCAGTACAGTTAAACCGGGATTCAGCCATGAAGAGCACACTTCTCCAGTGTGCCAGTGTCCATCGAAGGTAAGCATTTGCCCACTGAAGTCTGTTACGACGCCATACTGCAGTCAGGTCAAGACCCTGGTGAGGATGACGAGCACGCAGATTAGCTTCCTTGAGATGGTTTCTGACCGTTTGTGCAGAAAGGATTTGGTAGTGCAAACCGAGTTTCATCAGCTGTCCGTGTGGCTCGTCTCAGACCATCCCAAAGGTGAAAAAGACTGATGTGGAGGTCCTGGGCTGGCGTGGTTACACGTGGTCTGGGGTTATGAGGCCGGTTGGATTTACTGGCAAATTCTCTTAAACAACTTTTTGGTAGAGAAATTAACATTAACATTAAATTATCTAGCAACAGCTCTGGTGGACATTCCTGCAGTCAGCATGCCAACTGCACACTCCATGGCATTGTGTTGTGTGACAAAACTGCACATTTTAGAGTGGCCTTTTATTGTCCCCGGCACAAGGTGCATCTGTGTAATGATCATGCTGTTTTAAACAGCTTGTTGATATGCCACACATGTCAGGTGGATGGATTATCTTGGTAAAGAAGAAATGCCCACGAACAGGAATGTAAACACATTCGTGTAGAAAATTTGAGAAAAATATCTGGGATATTTTATTTCAGCACATGAAACATGGGACCAACACATTCAATTATTTTTTTCAGTGTAAATACGAGTTGGTTTTTTAAAGTGGATTTTCTTCCCAGTCGTATATGTGGTAAATATCAACGTTTTTATCAGGGAGGTTGAATTTTGTAATGAACGCAGCATTCGTCCACTTAGTCGCTCCGTTCTTTATATTTTTATCAGTCAACCCGTATGAACGACAGTTATGAACGCAGCATTAGACCACTTAGTCGCTCCGTTCTTTATATTTTATCAGTCAACCCGTATGAACGACAGTTATGAACGCAGCATTAGTCCACTTAGTCGCTCCGTTCTTTATATTTTATTAGTCAACCCGTATGAACGACAGTTATGAACGCAGCATTGGTCCACAGTCGCTCCGTTCTTCATATTTTATCAGTCAACCCGTATGAACGACAGTTATGAACGCAGCATTAGTCCACAGTCGCACCGTTCTTCATATTTTATCAGTCAACCCGTATGAATGACAGTTATGAACGCAGCATTGGTCCACAGTCGCACCGTTCTTTATATTGGTATCTGTTAACTCGTAGGAACAACCGTTTGTTAAAACAGATGCCTAGAAACTTGAGCTTGGATCAACAACAAGAAGGGAACGTGTAACACAGTTAGTACAGGGTTAACCATGTTTCAGATATTTTTGTTTGGCTTATGGAAATATTTCCTGTCAGAAGTTGTCTTTGGTCCGTCGTAAATTTCTATCATGCATGTCCTGTATATGTAAATTTCTATCATGCATGTCCTGTATATGTAAATTTCTATCATGCATGTCCTGTATATTTAACAGTATATTTTTTTTAGAGTACCTTTTTGTATGTATGTTTAACACAGCAAAACAAATCTGTGTTGGTGCGTTACGGTACCTTGTTATTTGTCTTCAGTGGTACTAGGAAGCTTGCTGCTTTTCTTCATGTCACAGAGTCTAATGTATGGTAGCGTGCTGCGGAGTCTGTCTATAGCTTATGCAACGTTACGGAGTTTAACTTTGTCTGGAGCACCAGGGTCATGTTCATTAGAGCACGCATTGGAAACTTTTTGCAACGGGAAAAAAGGAGCCTCTACCTGTTCACAGTCAGTTTTCTTGCGTTTGGTGCCTAATGAACGCCACCCAGGTTAGGTCCCACCTGACTTTGTTTGTCAGTGGTTTTGCTAAAGGCTCTTAGTCCTCATGGTTCTTGTCCTTGGTCATTCTAATGTGTAGGGAAAGATGTCATCATGAGTTGGTTCATTGATTTTCTTTCACTAATCTCAAAACGTTTTTCAATCATGAGGGAATTTTCAATCACTTCTCTTCACCTCACCTCTGACAGTCCGATGTTTTATCATAATGTGTCTTTAACTTTGTCAGAACCTTTTTTCAGACCCGTGAATTCAAACGTGCAGTGCCCTTACTAACACACCCACACGCAAAGAGAACTTGGGGTGACAATTGTACAATGTACAGGTTGGCTTGGTCGAATTGTACTGTACGTTCTAGGGGTTTTGTTGCTTTGATCACAGTATAGGTACAAGTGACACTGTTACCAGTCAACAGGGCCCTGTCATTTTTAAAGTTGGATAATTTAACATAACATGGGAAGTCAAGAGTTATGGTTAGCAGTCGATCCCTCGACAGGTCTTCATGTGAACAGTATCTGTGAAGTCATCGCCATGACATCATCAGCAACCTTTCGAATGTTAAAATCAATCACTGCAAAGAGAATCGGTTGTTTTCATATTTCAAACCCGTAAACGTATCATTGTATACAGGACTGGAGTACAAATTTTTGTTGTTGCTTTTGTTATTTAAACATTTTTGGATTATTTTTCACAACCAGAAATTCAAATCTTATCTCTTGTCTTTTGTTTGAAATAATTTACAATAAAAATGTTGCCAACCCTTTCACTTCAGGTGTGTGTGGTCTACTAACTGTCAGCTCTAGGGAAGGTGGAGGAGAGTAGAAACATGAGCCTTGTCCCAGATCTCTTTGTGCCGCCTTACCATTTCCTATGGTACTTGGAGTTGGTAAGATGGCACAAACAGATCTGGAACCAAGCTATAAAGACATTGAGGGAGTACACAAGAAGGGGCTATATTATTTAGCAGGTTGCTGTTTAATGGGATGAGTATTGTCCTGGAGGCAGAACTGAGCAATTTCAAAATTCATGAAAACAAAAATGAGCTTTTTGGTTGTAGTTTATGGTTTGGGTTCAGATTGTATGTCTTTGACTGTGACAGCTACTGACCACTGCAGAGCTGCCTGCAGAACAAGATTCATGATGAAAAATCCTAACCTGCTATCCTTTTCATTAGATTGTTCGAAAGCTGGGGAGTCACCCAGCCAACTCTGAGATGTATAAACAGTTTTATTCAGTTTGGGAAAGGGTTTTACTATTGGCAGCACTTCACATGGAACAACTAATCAGCCACAAACCAATAAAACTATTTTTTTACTTCCCAGTAATTGCCTCTGATGCCACTTCAGTGGAATCTTCTCAATACAAAGGACTTGAACATCTGTGGCATCTTGGATTTAACTCTCTTCCCCAAGAATTTCTTTGCATAAATCAGTGCCCAAATGTTTGGACTTTGGGGGGGGGGGACAAAAACAATCCTCTCGCAAGCCAAATCTAATTTAGTCCGGGGCCATGTTTGGCCCGCAGTCCCCACTTTGGACAGCCCTGCTGGAGATCATAAAGAAGTGCGAGAGAGGAGGATTAGTGTTACAACCCGCCTCCCCTGTCCTCCTATCCCAGGACTGCACCTGTGCACAACATTATATGTTATTGTTTAGCCCTGCTACCATGTTCGAACACCAGCTGCATTTCTCCTGAAGGCACATATTGGACTCTAACTTTTGATAACATCCATGACCAAAAAGTACATCTTAATACATTCGTCAGTGTAAAGACAAAATACCATTCTCTTTCATCAGACCATTCTCTTTACACAACAATGTTGTGATTGAAATTAAGTCGTCATTTAACTCAGAACATTTGCTGGCTAAGATTCTTCATTTGTTTTTGTCTCTATCGTCTGACATTGCTTTGATGTGCTACTTCGATGTCGAGCACCTAGCGTGAGACTTCTCAATTTCCATCTGCACTTCACACAGTCTACCCTGCTCCTGCCGATTGATGCCAGTCTTTCTTTTCAAATGAAAGGAAGCATGTAATATCAAAAAAATGTCAAACAAATCTCTTTAAGATGCCACAGCATGGCTTACGATGGATTTGGAAGTTACTTGAATTTCTACTACGCCATCTTTTTTTCTGTCAACCACACAAATGTGTTAAATAGACCATTGCTTTAAACAAAAAAATGGAACCTGCCAAGAGCAATGACTTTAGTATGTGACAATGTTCCCACTCTGTGTTTGGACCAAATAATGACATAATATTATCTCTGTGTTTTTGACACTATCTGAAACCCACAAACAATGACCTCCTTGACCCAGACGGTGACCTCTCCATCATGGTTTATTTTGTTGTCTTGTCTCCATTCTTATCTGCTGTTGTGTCTGCTACGGCCAGGTTTGTGAAACTCTGGGGAATGAGACCGATTTCTTAAGACTTCTCAGACTCCATGTAGCTCTTGCTTCATCAGCTGATGCTCCAGC
>NC_060191.1:41213340-41290840 GCF_021184085.1 Oncorhynchus gorbuscha | reverse complement strand
CAAGTCCATGCTAGGTAAAGCTCCGCCTTATCTCAGTTCTCTGGTCACGATGGCAACACCCACCCGTAGCACGCGCTCCAGCAGGTGTATGTCACTGATCATCCCTAAAGCAAACACCTCATTTGGCCGTCTTTCTTTCCAGTTCTCTGCTGCCTGTGACTGGAACGAATTGCAAAAATCGCTGAAGTTGGAGACTTTTATCTCCCTCACCAACTTCAAACATCTGCTATCTGAGCAGCTAACCCGATCGCTGCAGCTGTACATAGTCTATCGGCAAATAGCCCACCCATTTTTACCTACCTCATCCCCATACTGTTTTTATTTATTTACTTTTCTGCTCTTTTGCACACCAATATCTCTACCTGTACATGACCATCTGATCATTTATCACTCCAGTGTTAATCTGCAAAATGGTAATTATTTGCCTACCTCATGCCTTTTGCACACAATGTATATAGACTCCCCTTTTTTTCCTACTGTGTTATTGACTTGTTAATTGTTTACTCCATGTGTAACTCTGTGTTGTCTGTTCACACTGCTATTCTTTATCTTGGCCAGGTTGCAGTTGCAAATGAGAACTTGTTCTCAACTGGCCTACCTGGTTAAATAAAGGTGAAAAAATAAATAATTAAAAATAATAATAGACCTAGGGTGAGGATTACACTGCCTTACACCTGTCCCTTCTCTCTCTGTCTATCTCTCTCTCTCTCTCTTTCTCTCTGTCCCTTCTCTCTCTGTCTATCTCTCTCTCTCTTTCTCTCTGTCTCTCTCTCTCTCTCTTTCTCTCTGTCCCTTCTCTCTCTGTCTATCTCTGTCCCTTCTCTCTCTCTCTCTCTCTCTCTCTCTCTCTCTCTCTCTCTCTGTCTATCTCTCTGTCCCTTCTCTCTCTGTCTATCTCTCTCTCTCTTTCTCTCTGTCCCTTCTCTCTCTGTCTATCTCTCTCTCTCTTTCTCTCTGTCCCTTCTCTCTCTGTCTATCTCTCTCTCTCTTCTCTCTCTGTCTATCTCTCTCTCTCTTTCTCTCTGTCTCTGTCTCTCTGTCCCTTTCTGTCTGTCTGTCTGTCTGTCTTCTGTCTGTCTTCTGTCTGTCTGTCTATCTGTCTGTCTGTCTGTCTGTCTGTCTGTCTGTCTGTCTGTCTGTCTGTCTGTCTGTCTGTCTGTCTCTCTCTGTCTCTCTCTCTCTCTCTCTCTCTGTCTCTTCTCTCTCTGTCTGTCTGTCTGTCTGTCTGTCTGTCTGTCTGTCTGTCTGTCTGTCTGTCTGTCTGTCTGTCTGTCTGTCTGTCTGTCTGTCTGTCTGTCTGTCTGTCTGTCTGTCTGTCTGTCTGTCTGTCTGTCTGTCTGTCTGTCTGTGTCTCCTGTCTCTCTCTCTCTCTATCTCTTGCCTCTCTCTCTGTCTCTCTCTCTCTCTTTCTGTCTTGTCTGTCTGTCTATCTGTCTGTCTGTCTGTCTGTCTGTCTGTCTGTCTGTCTGTCTGTCTGTCTGTCTGTCTGTCTGTCTGTCTGTCTGTCTGTCTGTCTGTCTGTCTGTCTCTGTCTATCTCTCTCTCTCTTTCTCTCTGTCTCTGTCTCTCTATCTCGTTCTGTCTGTCTGTCTGTCTGTCTGTCTGTCTGTCTGTCTGTCTGTCTGTCTGTCTGTCTGTCTGTCTGTCTGTCTGTCTGTCTGTCTGTCTGTCTGTCTGTCTGTCTGTCTCTCTCTCTCTCTCTTTCTGTCTGTCTGTCTGTCTGTCTGTCTGTCTGTCTGTCTGTCTGTCTGTCTGTCTGTCTGTCTGTCTGTCTGTCTCTCTCTCTCTCTCTCTGCCTCTCTCACTCTCTCTCTTTCTGTCTGTCTGTCTGTCTGTCTGTCTGTCTGTCTGTCTGTCTGTCTGTCTGTCTGTCTGTCTGTCTGTCTGTCTGTCTGTCTGTCTGTCTGTCTGTCTGTCTGTCTGTCTGTCTGTCTGTCTCTCTCTCTCTCTCTCTCTCTCTCTCTCTCTCTCTCTCTCTCTCTCTCTCCTCTCTCTCTCTCTCTCTCTTTCTGTCTGTCTGTCTGTCTGTCTGTCTGTCTGTCTGTCTGTCTCTGTCTGTCTGTCTGTCTGTCTGTCTGTCTGTCTGTCTGTCTGTCTGTCTGTCTGTCTGTCTCTCTCACTCTCTCTCTCTCTTTCTGTCTGTCTGTCTGTCTGTCTGTCTGTCTGTCTGTCTGTCTGTCTGTCTGTCTGTCTGTCTGTCTGTCTGTCTGTCTGTCTGTCTGTCTGTCTGTCTGTCTGTCTGTCTGTCTGTCTGTCTGTCTCTCTCTCTCTCTCCCTCTCAATTCAATTCAGTTCAAATTGCTTTATTGGTATGACGTAACAATGTACATATTGCCAAATCGTACATTGGAAATTAAGTGATTCATTTACAATATTAACATAATTAAAATAATAATAATCATGATTGTCAATGGGACAATCAGTAACAACAATGGCATAGTGGACATGTGCAGGTTGGTTGGTCTGTCAGACACTGTCCCTCATCTTATGGCAGGCAGCAGCGTAGTGCACTGCCAACCCACAGCTCTCTGCGTCCTCCCCCAACTTGACAGGTAGCCTATTTTCATCAGAGGTCTTTGAAACCTTGAATAAGAGTTTGACATTTTTGGAAATGACTCATTGTTTTATATTTTTCATGTTTTGTCAGAAAATGCAGCTCTGTCTTGGGTTCTACTGTGGTGCAGTGGTTGCACAGCCTTTCCTCTACAGGGAGCCAGGTTTTCCTGTCTACTCTTCTCAATGGCAAGGCAGTGATCGCTGAGCCTGTACTTTGTCAAGGTTTTGATCAGTAACCATGGCCAAATAGTTAGCCACGGTGTACTGTTGATTTAGGGCCAGATAGCACTGCATTTTGCTTTGTGCTGTGTTTCCCAATAGGTCATGTAGTTTTGTTTAGACTGTGTTGTAATTTGATTTATTCTGATTCATTGAATGTTCTGGTCCTGAGGCTCCAGTGTGTTAGTAGAACAGGTCTGTGAACTCAGCCCCAGCACAGGCTGGTTGAGGGTCCTGAGGCTCCAGTGTGTTAGTAGAACAGGTCTGTGAACTCAGCCCCAGCACAGGCTGAGGCTCCAGTGTGAGTAGGGTCACAGGCTGAGGGTCCTGAGGCTCCAGTGTGTTAGTAGAACAGGTCTGAACTCAGCCCCAGCACCGGCTGGTTGAGGGTCCTGAGGCTCCAGAACAGGTCCCAGCCCCAGCACCGGCTGGTTGAGGGTCCTGAGGCTCCAGTGTGTTAGTAGAACAGGTCTGTGAACTCAGCCCCAGCACCGGCTGGTTGAGGGTCCTGAGGCTCCAGTGTGTTAGTAGAACAGGTCTGTGAACTCAGCCCCAGCATCGGCTAGTTGAGGGTCCTGAGGCTCCAGTGTGTTAGTAGAACAGGTCTGTGAACTCAGCCCCAGCACCGGCTGGATGAGGAGACTTTTTTTCTTCTCAGCTCTTGGCATTGCAGAGCTTGGTAATGATATGAGAGTGGGTCGCTGTATTTTAGATGTTTCTAAAACTTAATTGCACTTTTTTATTTATTTTATTGAATTATTAGTGGATATTAGCCTAATTCTGCCCTGCATGTATTGTTTGTAGTTTTCCTCTGGACATGTAGGAGAATTAGAACTCAGCATGCAGGGTTTCAATGGGGTGTTTGTCCCATTGGGTGAAATCTTGTGGACCCCACACCTCGCTGCCATAAAGTGCAATTGGTTCAATGACACAGTCAAATTGTTTTAGCCAAATTTGAATTGGTATTTCAATTTGAATTTGTTTTTTAATGGCACATGCCTTTCTCACTAAGTTCATTTACTGCCTCATTTAGGTGTCCAGTTGAGCTTATTTTAAACCTAAGTAATTGTAGTGTGTGCAGTACTCTGTATTTTGTACCAATTGAGAACTTTGGTCTAATTCCTTGAGATCTGGATCTTCTCTGGAAAATCAATATTTCAGTATTTTTGGGGTTTACTACCAGGGCCCAGGTCTGGCAGTACTGCTCTAACAGGTCCAGGCTCCGCTGTAGGCCATGTGCTGCGGGTGACAGTAGGCACAGGTCATCTGCGAAGAGCAGGCTTTTAACCTCTGAATTGTGGAGAATTAGACCAGGAGCTGAGGATTTGTCTAGAATAGTGTCCAATTCTTTGACGTAAATATTGAAGAACGCAGGGCTGAGATTGCAACCCTGGCAAAGGCCTCGCCCCTGGTTAAAGAATTCTCTTGTTTTCTTGCTAATTTTGATGCTGCACGTATTGCCAGTCAGATTTAGTTGTGTCATATATTTTACCCCCTACACCACTTTCATTAACTTTGTAGAACAGTCTTGTATGGGTGGAAATATGATCAGTCATGCAATGTTTTGGTATAAATCCAAGTTGGTTTTTACTCAAGACATTGTGCTTATTAAGGAAGTTTGCATTTATAATACACCAGAAAACTCTCTCTCTCTCCCACCCTCTTTCTCCTTCTCTCTCTCTCTTTCTCTGTCTCCCCACAGAGTGGGAAGAAGACAGTGAAAGCAGTTCTGTGGGTGTCCGCAGACGGTCTCAGAGTGGTGGATGACAAAACCAAGGTGAGAGTGTGTCTGCAGGGCTGTTATAGCATAAACCTGTGTGCTAATCATACATACAAACACACACTGTCTGCTTCCAGATGTCAACAGTGGCTAAACATGAAACAGTAGCCTGGAACCATAGATACATACCCCTGCTCGTGGTCTCTAGCTCTGTCCAGAGTTCGTATGACAGAGCAAGTGTACAGAACTTTGCAGTATATTTGAGGTTTAAAAAGGCTTCTAAAAGTTTGTCATTTCCGCTTTAAAATGTCAGACTTGATGTTCCCTTACAAAAATTCTATCAACCCCTGCAAACATTTCCATTAATTATAATTACAATTTCCTGTTGCTGCAGGATAACTATTCTGCTGTAGCAAACTGCCTCAAATTAAGATCCGACGTCTGTATTAGGAAAAGTATGTTGTAAAGACAAAGAGAGAAAACTGCTCAGCAGGCGAGAAGCTGGCAGTCACTCCCCCTCTACCCTCCACCTTCTCCCCCTTCGGCTGCTGCTCTCCCGCCTCTCCCCCCCCCCCCAGCCCTTTCCCAGGTCACCTGCCATTCTCAGTCGGGCCTGAGATTGATGATGTCACCCTTCAGGCTCAGTGCAAAAGGGCTGCAACGCGTGCCTGTCCCGACGACTGTGTTTATCCTCGCAGGCCAGATTAGACTTACTTTAGGCCGGACTGCTGAGATTTCACACTTGACATGTGTTACTGATGGATGTCAAAGGGGGCTTTGGGTAGGGGAGGGAGACAGTACACACACACATAGTGTTTTATTTTTATTTGACAAACACACACAGAAACACACACAGAAACACACGCACACACCTCAGGACAGGACTGTCTGGCCGCTAGGGGCCCCTAATTGCGAGTGCAGTTACCCACCTTTCTTTTCAGGCCAGAGAAAAGAAGGGGGGGAAACAGTCCCACTAAGCAGTATTTTTTGTTTCCTGTGGCAGAAGACAAATGGACCCCCCCCCATCCTCCCTCAGCATCTCTCCACCTCCCCCCTTTCTTGTAATCCCATCTCCTGGTCCTCTCAAAGTCAATGTCAAAGAACACCTCCGTCACAGAGAAGAAAAGCCCCCTTTCCCTCCACCTCCGTCACAGAGAAGAAAGCCCCCTTTCCCTCCACCTCCGTCACAGAGAAGAAAGCCCCCTTTCCCTCCACCTCCGTCACAGAGAAGAAAGCCCCCTTTCCCTCCACCTCCGTCACAGAGAAGAAAGCCCCCTTTCCCTCCACCTCCGTCACAGAGAAGAAAGCCCCCTTTCCTCCACCTCCGTAACTGACCCATGTGACATGACTCAGCACTGTGCCCCCTTCCAGTTTTTCAGTGGCATGCCTCTGAGTGATCCTCCACCCCCACAAACCCACACCCCCACCTCCATCCACCATTAGGCAACCCAGCACACACGGATACACACACACACACACATAACCAGACGTTCACTTCCCCCACCAGCCTCTCTTCATCTACTAATTGGCTCTGAATGAAAATACTGTTATTTATTCCTTGCCCACTTCATTCATTCCCCTCTTCCTATTCCCCGATAGAAGAGTGGAAGGAAGTCCCTGAATGAGTGTATGAGCCCCATTTCCCTTTCATCTCTTGTTTTCCACTCTGACTCAAAGGGTGTCAGGGGCCACTAGTGGCATGGGGCAGGGGGGTAAGGGAAGGGGCCCCTTCCTCACCCTATAGTTTCCTACAGTCACTAGCCAAGACTCCTGAACGAGCTTGATTCTGAAACAAGAGAAAAAGTGGTTCTCCATGTTTTAGAATATGTTTTGTAGAGCTGTAAACAAGATTTAGTAAGATTTAGTTCCGGGAGATGATCTTTCCTCACCAAATAATGACATTTCAGTAGGAATGTTTTAATCACATACATTCTCTATAGGCTACCATGTTATGTGTGATATGTTTCATTTCTGACGTGGTCAAGTCAGCCTTCTCTGACACGTCATCTCTTTGTCTTTAGGACCTCATCGTAGACCAGACCATTGAGAAGGTGTCCTTCTGCGCGCCCGACCGCAATTATGACAAGGCTTTCTCCTACATCTGCCGTGACGGCACCACGCGCCGCTGGATCTGCCACTGCTTCATGGCCCTGAAGGACTCGGTGAGTGTGAGAGAGAGAGAGAGAGAGAGAGAGAGAGAGAGAGAGAGAGAGAGAGAGAGAGAGAGAGAGAGAGAGAGAGAGAGAGAGAGAGAGAGAGACAGAGACAGAGACAGAGACAGAGACAGAGACAGAGAGAGACAGAGAGAGAGAGAGAGAGAGAGAGAGAGAGAGAGAGAGAGAGAGAGAGAGGGCCCAGCGACTAGATTAATCCAATCCCCACACCGCTCGCCCAGAGATTAGGATTACTCTAGGGTTATCTCTATCTCAATTGCTTCTTGGAGCGCTATTGACTGTGACCTCCTGGCACTCGGAGCCACATTTCCTCCAGGGTGATAACCACTTTTATAGCATAATGGAATGAAAACGGAGTGCCAAGTCATTCCTCACAGACATGGTTCTGGTTTGATAAAGCATTTTCCAGTAGGGAAATTGACTGGCTTCAGGCTATGTTCAGACTTGTCAATTGTGTATTTTTTTGTTTTAGTACCCATTCACACATAACAGAGTTTTAGAGACACGCAAACATGCATGCACCCACGTACACAGACACACCAAAAGGGTGTTGAGGAGGGGTGTTGACCGGGTGTGTTGTGTTCACCAGGGCGAGCGTATGAGCCACGCCGTGGGCTGTGCCTTCGCCGCCTGTCTGGAGAGGAAGCAGCGGCGCGAGAAGGAGTGCGGCGTCACAGCCTCGTTCGACGCCAGCCGCACCTCCTTCGTGCGCGAGGGCTCGTTCCGCGTGACGTCGTCCAGCCAGCAGGGTGTCGAGCGCGATGACATCATGAAGCAGCTGCAGGACAAGAAGAAAGGTATGTCTCATCCGGAGATGAAGAGCAGCACAGACACACAGAGAGAAACATCTGTCACTCACATTCTAATGTATCACTGGAAAGTTACTGGAAAGTCAAATGCGGCCTGTGTTATAGAGCAAACAGGAGGATTCACTCACTGTGGATCGTCGTTGTTGTTCACCTCTATCACTCTGAAGTGTAACAACACATATACTATATGTTGGCAGGTAGTAACTTTTATTGTAGTCCACCATTAACGCTGGTTATTGTAGTCCAACATTAACCCTGGTTATTGTAGTCCAACATTAACCCTGGTTATTGTAGTCCACCATTAACCCTGGTTATTGTAGTCCAACATTAACCCTGGTTATTGTAATCCACCATTAACCCTGGTTATTATAGTCCAACATTGACCCTGGTTATTGTAGTCCAACATTAACCCTGGTTATTGTAGTCCAACATTAACCCTGGTTATTGTAGTCCAACATTAACCCTGGTTATTGTAGTCCAACATTAACCCTGGTTATTGTAGTCCAACATTAACCCTGGTTATTGTAGTCCAACATTAACCCTGGTTATTGTAGTCCACCATTAACCCTGGTTATTGTAGTCCACCATTAACCCTGGTTATTGTAGTCCAACATTAACCCTGGTTATTGTAGTCCAACATTAACCCTGGTTATTGTAGTCCAACATTAACCCTGGTTATTGTAATCCAACATTAACCCTGGTTATTGTAGTCCAACATTAACCCTGGTTATTGTAGTCCAACATTGACCTTGGTTATTGTAGTCCAACATTAACCCTGGTTGTTGTAGTCCAACATTAACCCTGGTTATTGTAGTCCAACATTAACCCTGGTTATTGTAATCCAACATTAACCCTGGTTATTGTAGTCCAACATTAACCCTGGTTATTGTAGTCCAACATTGACCTTGGTTATTGTAGTCCAACATTAACCCTGGTTGTTGTTGTCCAACATTAACCCTGGTTATTATAGTCCAACATTAACCCTGGTTATTATAGTCCAACATTAACCCTGGTTACTGTAGTCCAACTTTAACCCTGGTCATTATAGTCCAACATTAACCCTGGTTATTGTAGTCCAACATTAACCCTGGTTATTATAGTCCAACATTAACCCTGGTTATTATAGTCCAACATTAACCCTGGTTACTGTAGTCCAACTTTAACCCTGGTCATTATAGTCCAACATTAACCCTGGTTACTGTAGTCCAACTTTAACCCTGGTCATTATAGTCCAACAGTAACCCAGGGCATGGTAGTCCAACTTTAACCCTGGTCATTATAATCCAACATTAACCCTGGTCATGGTAGCCCCACTTTAACCCTGGTCATTATAATCCAACATTAACCCAACTCATGGTAGTCCAACATTAACCCAACTCATGGTAGTCCAACATTAACCCAACTCATGGTAGTCCAACAGTAACCCTGGTCATGGTAGTCCAACAGTAACCCTGGTCATGGTAGTCCAACATTAACCCTGGTCATTATAGTCCAACAGTAACCCTGGTCATGGTAGTCCAACATTAACCCAACTCATGGTAGTCCAACATTAACCCAACTCATTGTAGTCCAACAGTAACCCTGGTCATGGTAGCCCAACATTAACCCTGGTCATTATAGTCCAACATTAACCCAGGTCATGGTAGCCCAACATTAACCCAACTCATGGTAGTCCAACATTACCCCAGGTCATGGTAGTCCAACAGTAACCCTGGTCATGGTAGCCCAACATTAACCCAACTCATGGTAGTCCAACATTACCCCAGGACATTATAGTCCAACATTAACCCTGGTCATTATAGTCCAACATTAACCCTGGTCATGGTAGCCCAACATTAACCCTGGTCAGGGTAGCCCAACATTAACCCTGGTCATGGTAGCCCAACATTAACCCTGGTCATTAGAGTCCAACATTAACCCTGGTCATGGTAGGGCAACATTAACCCTGGTCATTATAATCCAACATTAACCCTGGTCATGGTAGCCCCACATTAACCCTGGTCATGGTAGCCCAACATTAACCCTGGTCATGGTAGTCCAACATTAACCCTGGTCATGGTAGTCCAACATTAACCCTGGTCATGGTAGGGCAACATTAACCCTGGTCATTATAATCCAACATTAACCCTGGTCATGGTAGTCCAACATTAACCCTGGTCATGGTAGGGCAACATTAACCCTGGTCATTATAATCCAACATTAACCCTGGTCATGGTAGCCCCACATTAACCCTGGTCATGGTAGCCCAACATTAACCTGGTCATGGTCACCCTGGTCATGGTAGTCCAACATTAACCCTGGTCATGGTAGTCCCAACCCTGGTCATGGTATTAACCCTGGTCATGGTAGTCCAACATTAACCCTGGTCATGGTAGCCCAACATTAACCCTGGTCATGGTAGTCCAACATTAACCCTGGTCATGGTAGTCCAACATTAACCCTGGTCATGGTAGCCCAACATTAACCCTGGTCATGGTAGGGCAACATTAACCCTGGTCATTATAATCCAACATTAACCCTGGTCATGGTAGTCCAACATTAACCCTGGTCATGGTAGGGCAACATTAACCCTGGTCATTAGAGTCCAACATTAACCCTGGTCATGGTAGGGCAACATTAACCCTGGTCATTATAATCCAACATTAACCCTGGTCATGGTAGCCCCACATTAACCCTGGTCATGGTAGCCCAACATTAACCCTGGTCATGGTAGTCCAACATTAACCCTGGTCATGGTAGTCCAACATTAACCCTGGTCATGGTAGGGCAACATTAACCCTGGTCATTATAATCCAACATTAACCCTGGTCATGGTAGTCCAACATTAACCCTGGTCATGGTAGGGCAACATTAACCCTGGTCATTATAATCCAACATTAACCCTGGTCATGGTAGCCCCACATTAACCCTGGTCATGGTAGCCCAACATTAACCCTGGTCATGGTAGTCCAACATTAACCCTGGTCATGGTAGTCCAACATTAACCCTGGTCATGGTAGTCCAACATTAACCCTGGTCATGGTAGCCCAACATTAACCCTGGTCATGGTAGTCCAACATTAACCCTGGTCATGGTAGCCCAACATTAACCCTGGTCATGGTAGCCCAACATTAACCCTGGTCATGGTAGCCCAACATTAACCCTGGTCATGGTAGCCCAACATTAACCCTGGTCATGGTAGTCCAACATTAACCCTGGTCATGTTAGCCCAACATTACCCCAGGTCATTATAGTCCAACATTAACCCTGGTCATGGTAGCCCAACATTAACCCTGGTCATGTTAGCCCAACATTACCCCAGGTCATTATAGTCCAACATTAACCCTGGTCATGGTAGCCCCACATTAACCCTGGTCATGGTAGCCCAACATTAACCCTGGTCATGTTAGCCCAACATTACCCCAGGTCATTATAGTCCAACATTAACCCTGGTCATGGTAGCCCAACATTAACCCTGGTCATGGTAGCCCAACATTAACCATAGCAAATTGTAATCTCCAGAGCCCCCGTGTACCATCCCAGCCATCCCCCCTGGCACCTCCTCACCCCCTGAGGGCGAGGCCTCGCCCGTGGGGCAGGGGGTAGAGCACGCAATCCCGCGGCGCCACGCGCCCATTGAGCAGCTGGTGCGGCAGGGCTCCTTCCGGGGCTTCCCGGCCCTCAGCGGGAAGAACTCGCCGTTCAAGAGGCAGCTCTCGCTGCGCCTCAACGACCTGCCTTCCAACCTGCAGCGCAAGACCGCCGACTTCCAGAGCAAGAACCCAGGTTAGCCTCACCTGTTTATGTTAGCTTAGCTAAGTCTCTGCATTCTACGATCTAGGACAAAGGGTGGTTAGCCTCACCAGTCTAGGACAACATAGTCCTGCAATGCCACACTTCCATGTTGTGTTCATCACTCGGAGGAATCCTGGAAATCAAGGCTAATGTCAATCAGAGCCTGGAGTTTTCCTCTCTTCATGACCTGACCAAGGATAATTCAGGACTTTTCCCGGTCAGATCATGGGTCAGGAAAAAATCTGAACCTTTATGACAAAGTATGGTAGTGTTTATAATTATTAGTATTTGACCAGTAACAAGTGAAGCCAGAGATTCATTGATCGGGGTCATAATAGCACTGAAGTTGATCATCAGTGTGTTATTAAAGCTGTGGTTGATTGCTGTGGCTGATTGCTGTGGCTGATTGCTGTGGCTGATTGCTGAGTCCATGTAATGGTTATTTTTAAGTATAATAATTAGGATTCCCAACACAGCTTTTTGTTCCTGCTGTAGTGAGGTAGATTAAACCTCTCAGTTATGTTGATTATAGTTATAATGAGCAGACCTCAGCTTTGAATCATTAATAAACACACATTTCACCTCTGATGGTTGCAGCACAATTGTACCTGACATCTATTTACATTCATGTACGTAGCAGTACCAGCGTTGTGTCCAGAGATTCTCTCTTTCGTATAGGATCTGTACCTATTTGAATCCCACGCATGCATGGAAGACACACACACACCCACGCACACACTTAGCCAGCAATAGAAGCCACACAAGCATGAACACACGCAAGCACAGGACACATGTACACACACCCACACACACAGTAGCAGCTAATTTCACTGCCTCGCCCCTCCCCAGTAGTCCGCCAGGTCTCTCAGTGAACAATGTGTCTATAAATAGTCTCCACTAGACCAGTCCCTCTACAGCCATAGATCCAGGGATTGTAGTACACACAAACACAGACACACGCACACACATGCACACACAGTGATGTACACACTCACACACGCATGCACGCACACAGGCATACACATACACACTACACTACTACACAGAGAAACCCCACAGCTTCTCCCTTCCTCTTTGAACCCTATGGGCCAATCAAATGTTCAGAAAGAGAGACCTTACAAGGCAGGCCTGTCAGGAACAAAGCAGTTCAGACTGCTGTCTCCAGACAGAAAGACACTACATCTGCACCTGCAGTAGTTATTCTAAGCAGGGTCATTCATTGGGCACCAAACAGAAGAAAACGGTCTGAAACAGGGAGTGACTACTTAAACCATTTTCATTTTCCATTGCAAAAGGTTTTGCTATGCTGTGCCCTAATGAATAGGACCCAACAGAGAGACCGTGCAGCGGGCGCTCCATAGGAATTACGTCCACCATTGACCCCTCTGGTTCTGTTTGGCCCCACAACTCTCTCTGCTCTCCACAGGCTTCGCTCACTCTCTCTGTCAGGGACAGGTCACTGAAAAGGGAATTACACAAATGATGAGCTATTTTTTATCTACTGGTTATAGGTTGAGATTTTCCCTCTGTTTTCTACACTAAGGATTTAGGCTATAGATAATCTCATGCATGAATAACAGACCTGTTGGGTGTGTTACAGAGGAACCTTTATTTTCTGACTTTGAAGTACAAAAGATGATGAAGACCTCATAGGACCATGGGAACAGATTACATTTAAATAAAGGGCTTAGAAATGTTTACATCCAGTGTCATGTACTTTAATCCTATATCATTATATAAGTGTATGTTTGTCCCAAGACTTTAATCTTGCCATCAAATCATCCAAAGGAAAGCCAATCCTCAAAATCCTTCTCTCCCTCTGTAGTCCCAGAGATGGATCTGTCTGTGTGTGGCGAGGCAGACAACAGCATCAACACTCTGTGCAGCCAGATCAACCATTCCTTCACCAGGCCCTCTGAGGAACACTACTCCAACCCCACCCCCAACGGCCTGCCAGGCTGCACTGTGCCCCCAGCCATCCCCCCTCCACCCGCCCCCCTGCAAGGTAACTCATTGACTACCTTATCATTCTCTCTCTATGAGCTCTAGTCTGGCTTAACATGTGTTGTACACCTCAACTCCAACTTTGCATTCGGAATGCGTTTGCATTTGTAATGTTTCTAATGCCGATTTGCTTCTAATGCTTGTAAGGCTGATTTGCCTGAAAAGTGTCAGTTATTTGTGTGTATCTCTGTGGTGTGCTACAGCGTAGGTCACTAAACAGCCGGCAATGCAGCTTTTCAAAGTCCCTTTCCCTGATGTTTGTAGAGATCCCGTTCATGGTAAACGCTCCGCATGTCGGCTCAACCCTTGCATTGAATCCCGGCCCTAATCAGAAAAGGCTGCCGAATAGGATGTGTGTGTGTCCTCTGTGCTTGTCATTGTAAAGCGGTAGAGAGATCCAGCAGCAGGGTTGATGTAACGTGTGATTGACATGTTGCTCTCTGCTTCTCTCCCACAGCCACGTCCTCCTGGGTGCAGGCGGAGCCCCCGGTCCAGTCCCCTGTCCACAGTGGACACAGGAGGACGCCCTCCGAGGCTGAGCGCTGGCTGGAGGAGGTGGCCCAGGCCGTCAAGGCCCAGCAACAGAACCCCAACCTGCCCCCGCCACCCATCCAGCCCACCCCTGCCATTCCAGGGCCACCCATGTCAAACGCAGCTATGTCTGTGCCACCTATGTCTAACCCACTAATGCCTGGCCCACCTATGTCTAACCCACTTATGCCTGGCCCACCTATGTCTAACCCACTTATGCCTGGCCCACCTATGTCAGGTGTGCCCATAACGGGGGCATCCATGCCGGGAACAACCATGCCAGGGGTGCCTGGCTCCCTGCCCACTTCCATGCAGCCGTTTCCCTTGGCGTTTGATGCCACTCCTGCGCCCGTGAGCCTGTATAACCAGCCACCCCTGCAGCCAGCGTTTGTACCCATGCAGGCCTACATGCCCGCCCTGGCCAACAGCATGGTGTACTCCAACGCCAGTGTGCCTGTGGTGGGCATCACGCCTTCCCAGATGGTGGCTAATGTCTTCTGCACGGCAGGCGGCTCTACCGGCGGGCCTTCCATGGGCATGTGCACAGGGCCCAAAATGGGCACGCTCACCGGCGGGCACCGCCACTCTTTCTCCGGCCAGCCGGGCGGGTTCCCTATGCCACCCTTCGGAGCTCATCCCACCGTCAACGGCCTCCCCCACAACATTCCCACCTCCCCCGCCACCATCATGCAGAACGGCACCAGCAGCAATAGCAGCAGCTGGCCACCGGAGGGCGCACAGCAGGCCAACCCGCTCCCAGCCAATGCCCAGGAGGTTGATCGCTTCGAGGCAAAGTGGGCCGCGCTGGAGACCAAATTGCAACCCAAGGCGGCGCCCAACCCTTTCTCCAATGACTTGCAAAAGACCTTTGAGATCGAGCTTTAACTCTGTATTAACCCAGGTCAGGCCACTGCATAGACTATGATGATGCAGACACCCAACCACAATGAACCACTCCACCCCCCCCCTCCAGCCCCCTGCCCCTAAATGCTGTCGCTCCCCGTCTTATTGATTTTCTCCTCCTCTGTTGAGACCCCAGGATGTAAATTGGGACTGAATGAAGGGGGACATGATGACTGTGTATGGGGTTCCTCGCGATGCATTCCCTGGGATTTCTAGCAATCATGTTCTGCGTGGGGATCTATGGAAGAGCCAGAGAATATGGATACATCACATGACACCGAGATGAGACACTGAGAGAGATTATGTTGATGTTACCCAAGCACAGCAAAGGCCCTGGTTGACTAGCCAATGACACGAATCGATGGTGGAGACCCCAAAGGAGGCGTCGACCAATAAGAGTGACAGACAGTTTGATTGCCAAAATGGTTATATTTATGATTTTTACTTAGCTTTTAACCTGTTATAGTTTCACATGGTTGTTTCTCCCTGTATTTATTTGTGTGGAACTGGAAAGAGGAGGAAAATAACTAGCAGCTGCAACTGTGTCAGCGGAGAGAGCAAAGAGAGCGAGTGAGTCATGAAACGAGAGGTTGGAAACGAGTGTAAATAGCATGCTTTTTTCACCCTCTATTTATTACCAATCCATGTATAACCGTCAATTTGCTTACTCAACCCAAATGAGTCACCGTTAGCTAAGTCACCATGGTGACCTCACCCCTCTGTCCCAGTGCCACTCCACCTGCAGGGCAGACACACTAGAACCCTAGAACATTCTGGAAAGGGTCCGAATAGTGCGCCACATTCCAAGTTGGTTGGTTGATTGGCATTATATTCTAAAACATGGTAGTAGTCACCCCCGTACGAGTGTAGTCAGTCAACACTATGAGAGTCTATTTGGAAGTGTTGAGCCTAAGGTTTGAAATGGCACCCTATTCCCATATAGGGCCTTGGGCAAAAGTAGTGCCTCCCTATAGGCACAGACGTCAATTCAACGTCTATTCCACGATGGTTCAATGCAATTCCCTAGAAATGACGTTGATTCAATCGGTGTGTGCCCAGTGGGCTGGGTCAAGCTGCACTTCTGACATAATGGGACTACAGTCCGTTTGTCGAGGCTTCTGGATCCAGGCTCTTGTCTTGAGGCCATTGTGACGGGCAGAAGTTCTGGCACCTGCTGTGTGTGGTCTATCGGGCTGAGTAAAGATGTCGAGAGGAAGTGATGAGTCATTCACCACTTTAAACAGACAGAGGAAGGCATCCATCTCTGTAGAGGGAAAACAAAAGACATGAAAGTGACACGGTTAGTCGAGGGGGGGGGTGGAGAAGGTGAAGGATAGACTGAGAGAACGAGGGTATGTGAGAATGAGTTTGAGGATGTGGACTATTGAAAGGCTGTGGTGAACTGAGAAAAGATGAAAGAAGAAAGGGTTGGATTAATGAAATACCATACAGGCAAAACGGTACGTTAAACAGACTGTTGTTTCATTCCTTTCACTGCTCCCAAACAAAGGCACTTCTGTTAGAGTTATAGTCACCATGCATTTAGCGCTCCGCAGAAACAATACTTTACTGTTTGATCGTAATCTCAAAAGAGGCAAGCATTTCCTTCCGTGAACTTTAGTTGAAACACACAAAGACAATAAATGTGCAGTATACTATAGCTACAACCCCATATTGGAATTTTAGCCCACTTGGCAGGACTTCCATTGGCAGGTCAAGGCGGGGCAAACGCATGTGCTTCGATGGGATGCTTTATGCTATTTGTCATTATACTGCTTTATGTACGGTCCTGCCCCAGACGACATGAGTGTCTGGGAGTGAGACGGAGTGGGACCCAGGGGACCAGTGTTATTGAATGGACATCACAACTAGACAAACAGGCTCCATCCATCCCGCTCTCCTGGTCATTAACTCCTTAGGACTCCTCGGCCAATCAGGCTTTGTCATTTTTACATGCGGCACAATACTGGCTGACATCCATTCGCTTTCGCAAAGATATAAATCACCAGTGAGGGGCCCATGTTTTTGCTCATTTAGACAAATCGATTTTCTAAATGTATTCTCTCCCCACCTTTTAAGAGAAAAAAAACGTAGCCATTCATGAAATTGCTGTTTTCATTTAGTTAAATTCCCGTTATTTACACGCCCTCTAAATTAAAATGTAGGTTGATGACGTTCAGAATAAGAAACTAAATGACCTCCTAAACTTGATTGTAAACCATAGTGTAGTGATAACAAACCAGTGGAGTTTATTTTTGTTCTTTATTTACAGAATTTTGTATTTAAACCTACATATTTGTATTGTAATTACATTGTACAAAGATAAATAAATAATATAATATTAATCTTGTGTTGGTGTCTGTGTTTTTTTGCATTCTGTATCATGCTCTCCCTCCCTTTCACCCAATGCAGGTCATGTACCTGTCTTATCCCCACCAATTCATAAGAACTTTGTCTTCCCCAGTACTAATAGATCAAATGTATCCGCACCCTGTGCCAACAGTGATGCATGTACCATTGGCATAAAAAACTCTCATGTCAAGTGTCTATTTCTAAAGATGGTCAACAGTTGAACAGCACCAGTCATTAAATGAAGTAAATGATCTCCATAGTTGCATTTAAAAAAAAATCTTAAACCTACTGTTTGCCCTGAAAGTCATGGAGTAAAGCGTTGAAGAGTTCTCTCTTATTGAACGCATTGGCTACGCTTGCCGACTCTACCGCTGGTCACAGGACTCTACCGCTGTTCACAGGACTCTACCGCTGTTCACAGGACTCTACCGCTGGTCACAGGACTCTACCGCTGGTCACAGGACTCTACCGCTGGTCACAGGACTCTACCGCTGTTCACAGGACTCTACCGCCGTTCACAGGACCCTCAGAGCTGTTCACAGGACTCTACCGCCGTTCACAGGACCCTCAGAGCTGTTCACAGGACTCTACCGCTGTTCACAGGAACCGCAGAGCTGTTCACAGGACTCTACCGCTGGTCACAGGACTCGCAGAGCTGTTCACAGGACTCTACCGCTGTTCACAGGACTCTACCGCTGTTCACAGGACTCTACCGCTGTTCACAGGACTCGCAGAGCTGTTCACAGGACTCGCAGAGCTGTTCACAGGACTCGCAGAGCTGTTCACAGGACTCGCAGAGATGTTCACAGGACTCGCAGAGCTGTTCACAGGACTCGCAGAGCTGTTCACAGGACTCGCAGAGATGTTCACAGGACTCGCAGAGCTGTTCACAGGACTCACAGAGCTGTTCACAGGACTCTACCGCTGTTCACAGGACTCTACCGCTGTTCACAGGACTCTACCGCTGTTCACAGGACTGTTCACAGGACTCGCAGAGCTGTTCACAGGACTCGCACAGCTGTTCACATGACTCACAGAGCTGTTCACAGGACTCGCAGAGCTGTTCACAGGACTCACAGAGCTGTTCACAGGACTCGCAGAGCAGCCCGAGCAGCCTTCTCCAGTGTCTTGACAAAAGCTCAGGCCGCTAATGCGACCAGACAAGGCCCCTTTTCTTCCCCAAGGGCCATGAAAAAGAGGACAGCCACAGAACACTTGAGTCATTTTAGTACTAACTCTCTCGCCATTGTCTTTCCCCAACTGCTCACTGCAGCGCTGAGGAAGAATCGGGACAACAGGAAACACAACAAAGACACAGTCAGAGAGAGAGACAGAACGAGGACAGGCCCCACTACTACAGCACAGTGCAAGGGAAATGGGTTGCCATGGACACAGCAGTGAAAGGGTCATTTATAAACACCCCAAAACTGCCAGAGTAGGCAGAAAAAGCGTGATGCGTATATAAATGAAACTGCCATAAGGAAAGAATGGTGCTAGAAATAATAAAGCAGACTAATGTGCTCACATGTAGGACAAATCCTAATGGTGTCTGTCTGGCCTGAAGAGAAGCTGTCATCGAAGATTTCTCACTGTTTCTATTATGGACATGCTCTACTGCAGGGCCCATATTCATAAAGCGTCTCAGAGTAAGAGTGCTGATCTAGCCTCAGTTTCTCCTTTTAGATCATTATGAATCAGATTACATAGACAGGGGGGGACCCGATCCTAGATCAGCACTCCGACCCCGAGATGCTTTATGACTACGGGCCCAGGTGTCTGAAAATGAATCCCTGCATTTAATGAGATGGGTTCATAATCCCCTAAAGTCATTCATTAAAACAAACCCCTAAACAATCAAAAAAACAGTGCAATTTTATGCAATCATTTTTTATCTGCTTTCCCATCTGGTGCGTCACACAGTGCAGTGAGGGTGTGATGGCAGTATGTGATAGAAGAATCAGAATCAGTAATCATGTTTGTGTAATAGCTCTTGCCCAGATACTGGAATGAGCAGATAATATGTTCACTGCTATTGTTTCTGGTGTTTTTAAGATTGGTGCATGGATACTGTGGCACGTCTGTTTCCAGATCACATCTGTTAAAAGTGGCTTTACCACCGTTAGAATCATGTTGGTAATTGCCATGGATGTGAAATGTAAGCGATCGCACGTGACCTTTAAAGTCCTTGAGGTGAGGGAGGTGATTAAGTAGATTCATTACATACGTTTAGACATTGATCAGTTCAGAGTCCATTGTTCTCACACGTACAGTCATTCAACAAGGTCATTTGAACATATGAATGATGTATTTTAACATTTATTATGTTGCTTAAAGAATCCTTTATCTTCTCTGTAAAAATGGTGGTTTGAAGTCGGTTGGCCCCAAGCAACCTCAAATGTCAAAACACACACACAGACACACATGTAAACGAACGCAAGCACGTTTGCACATGTACTTGCACACACACACACACGCTTGCACGTGCACGCACCCTACCAACCCACTCTCTAACACACACACACACACACACACACACACACACACACACACACACACACACACACACACACACACACACACACACACACACACACACACACACACACACACACACACACACACACACACACACACAATTCTAGAAGGTTGGTTGATGTTGTTGCCTATGAGGCCTGGCTGGTTGAATACTCAGTGCTTTTTCCTCACCCCTCCCACTCTTTTCCCCACCATTGTGCCCAAACCTGGAGCTCTGACTGGGCCCTTGGCACTGCCCAACCGCACTGGCGCCATTTCATCCCTTGCCAGCTCCTACCAACCCCTGCCAGCAGCTGTCATTCATAAATACCAAGCCTGATAGCTGTTAGGATGTCCTAGGGAGGACATGATGTCCACGTAGACTACCCATAGACCAATATGGGTAGTCCACAGTATGTGGAACTGACAATATACATACAACTAACCTATTCCAACAGGGGATTATCTTTTATGACCATCATTGGGAATAAAATAGACTTCCATGGTTGGAACAGATGCCCGACTACATTTGAACGTAATGCTTAGACTTTTCCACCCCCTTCACTGCCGTCTAAATCTGTGTACACAACAGATGCAAGACGTTATGCAATTGTTCAAAGCTCCTGTACATTATGTGATGCAGTAAGGGTCATCACTAGTGTGTTTAATCTGCAATCTGCCATCCTGATCTCATGCTGCCTGCTTCTACATGGGAGTCATGTAATTACAGTAAGTCAACATGGATAAACAGTTGGCATGTACATCATCATTCAGTCATCATTCAAAACAGACAAGATTACATTGAGTTAACCATTGCTGTCAAAACGTACTATGGTTCAATGATATCAGTAGATATCTAGGCCATAGTGGCTCGGCTGCCTACTTCGAGAAATCACTGTCACTTTGTCAGCCACTGCGTTTTGACGCTGCAGGCAGAGAATGACATTTCTGTTGATGTACCTCCACCTAGTGGCGAGAAATGATTATTGCGCATTACACAACCGATCCATTTTGCATTAGTCATTGTAAGAGCGTCATCTAAAATAGGAATCTCTTTTGTCCCATATCCTCCAGCAGGTTAACTCTGTCTTATGTCCACATGTATAGTCCCATTGATAAAATTAAGTAGTTGGAGTAGGAATTGTTGCTGTGTGTGTGTGTGTGTGTGTGTTTGGTTGTGTGCGCATTTAATTTCTCCCGTCATAGTATAATATAATATAGGCCCTATCACCTCTCCATTATGCTCCAGAACTCACACATCACAGTGGGCTGCACCTGCAATGTGCTACGTCATACACTAAGGGTCGGGTGGTGCTCCGGGGGCATGTGAAATGTGAAAAGATCCGATGTGATTAGTGAAAGAAATATCAGAACTCAGCTGCCTGTGTAAATGCAGCTTTAGATCCCTGCTATCCTGCTCACTGAACCATCCTACTAATCACAATGCCACTAATGGATTAGTAGAACAGAACCATACATCAAGATCAATGTAAACTTCATGCTGGTTCAGGTTAATTGAATCCAGTATTTTATCTTAATCCAGACTCTTTTAGACTATAATGGATATACAGTAGGTGATCAGGTGCTCTACTTCTGACCTTCCTCTGCTTACATTATGCTAGTCAGTCAATTCAGGAAGTGATTTCAATTTACATTTCTAAAATGTAAACAACTTTTGATATACAGTAGGTTCTCCATTTCAGTTTATTGAGAAGTCATTGGAAATATAAGCCCTTTATTCAATTATTGAATTGGAATTGGAATTGACTTTCTGAATTGGCTGACTTCGATTCCAATTGACCCCAACCCTGCTACAATGCTAAACCTATGAGACCGTTGTTGTAAAAATATGCCTAGTTGTAAGCTACTTCATATTCCTAATCAATCTGTAGCACATTTCCTGTTTATGTCTAGTCTTTACATGGGAATAGAGGGTAAGAATGTGTTCCTTCTGTAAAGGAGGCATGTTTTCCACGAGAGGCATGAAACGCCTCATGGCCAAATCCATGTACATACTGTCAGTGGTCTGATCCAAGGAAATGGCTGTTAGTCTGATTACCACCCTCTGTTATCCCTGAGAGAAACCTACACAGAAAAACAGATCAATCACCTTCACATGACCTTGGTCTTTCAGGAACTAGCCAATCGGAGGAAGAAATAGAGTGATGGCCCAGGGCGCTCAATCAACAGAACCTCCACCTATGTTCCCAGGTCAGTTCTGTTGGTCTGTCTGCTTGCCTATCCTACTCCTGATTGGCTGTGCAACTTGTGGTGTCATCTGAAAGTACAATAGCAGTGCCCTTAGTCAGAGAAGGGAGTGTAGGATAAACCAATGATGCTATATGTATTATTTACACACACACACATATATATATACACACACAGTACAATTCAAAGGTTTGGACACCTACTCATTCAAGTTTTTCTTTTAAAATGTTCTACATTGTAGAATAATAGTGAAGACATCAAAACTATGAAATAACACATATGGAATCATGTACTAAGCAAAAAAGTGTTGAACAAATCAAAATAGATTTTATATTTGAGATTCTTTAAAGTAGCCACCCTTGGCCTTGATGACAGCTTTGCACACTCTTGGCATTCTCTCAACCAGCTTAATGAGGTAGTCACCTGGAATGCATTTCATTTAACAGGTGTGTCCTGATAAAAGTTAATTTGTGGAATTTCTTTCCTTCATAATTAATGCATCTGAGCCAATCAGTTGTGTTGTGACAAGGTAGGGGTGATATACATAAGATGGCCCTATTTGGTAAAAGACCAAGTCCATATTATGGCAAGAACAGCTCAAATAAGCAAAGAGAAATGACAGTCCAACATTACTTTAAGATTTGAAGGTCAGTCAATGTGGAAAATTTCAAGAACTTTGAAAGTTTCTTCAAGTGCAGTTGCAAAAAACATCAAGCGCTATGATGAAACTGGCTCTCATGAGGACCGCTGGAGAGCTGCATCAGATGACCTGACATCCACAATCACCCGACCTCAACCCAATTGAGATGGTTTGGGATGAGTCGGACCGAAGAGTGAAGGAAAAGCAGCCAACAAGTGCTCAGCATATGTGGGAACTCCTTAAAGACTGTTGGAAAATCATTCCAGGTGGAGCTGGTTGAGAGAATGCCAACAGTGTGCAAAGCTGTCATCAAGGCAAAGGGTGGCTACTTTGAAGAATCTAAAATATAAACTCAGAAGAAAAAGAAATCCTTTATCAGGACCCTGTCTTTCAAAGATAATTTGTAAAATCCAAATAACTTCAAAGATCTTCGTTGTAAAGGTTTTAAACACGGTTTCCCATGCTTCAATGAACCATAAACAATTAATGAACATGCACCTGTGGAACGGTCGCTAAGACACGAACAGCTTACAGCCCGTAGGCAATTAAGGTCACAATTCTGAAAACTTAGGACACTAAAGAGACCTTTCTGCTGACTCTGAAAAACACCAAAAGAAAGATGCCCAGGGTCCCTGCTCATCTGCGTGAACATGCCTTAGGAATGCTGCAAGGAGGCATGAGGAGTGCAGATGTGGCCAGGGCAATACATTTCAATGTCCGTACTGTGAGATACCTAACACAGCGCTACAGGGAGACAGGACAGACAGCTGATCGTCCTCGCAAGGGCAGACCACGTGTAACAACACCTGCAAAGGATCGGTACATCCGAACATCACACCTGCGGAACAGGTACAGGATGGCAACAACAACTGCCCGAGTTACACCAGGAACGCAAAAACCCTCCATCAGTGCTCTGACTGTCCGCAATAGGCTGAGAGAGGCTGGACTGAGGGCTTGTAGGCCTGTTCTGTTGTAAGGAAGGTCCTCACCAGACAACACCGGCAACAACGTTGCCTATGGGCACAAACCCACCGTCGCTGGACCAGACAGGACTGGCAAAAAGTGTTCTTCACTGACACGTTGCGGTGTTGTCTCAACAGGAGTGGTGGTCAGATTCGCGTTTATCGTTGAAGGAATGAGCATTACGTCGAGCCCTGTACTCTGGAGTGGGGTCAATTTGGAGGTGGAGGGTCCGTCATGGTCGGACTGAACTTGTTGTCATTGCAGGCAATCTCAACACTGTACATTACATGGAAGACATCCTCCTCCCTCATGTGGTACCCTCCCTGCAGGCTCATCCTGACATGACCCTCCAGCATGACAGTGCCACCAGCCATACTGCTCGTTCTGTGCATGATTCCCTGCAAGACAGGAATGTCAGTGTTCTGTCATGGCCAGCGAAGAGCCCAGATCTCAATCCCATTGAGCACGTCTAGGACCTGTTGGATTGGAGGCTGAGGGCGAGGGTCATTCCCCCCAGAAATGTCCGGGAACTTGCAGGTGCCTTTGTGGAAGAGTGGGTATGAGGAGGAGATTCACTGCAGTACATAATGCAGCTGGTGGCCACACCAGATACTGACTTTTTATGTTGACCCCCCAACCCCCGTTGTTCAGGGACACATTATTGTCAGTCAGTCACATGTCTGTGGAACTTGTTCAGTTTATGTCTCAGTTGTTGAATCTTAAGTTCATACAAATATTTACACATGTTAAGTTTGCTGAAAATAAACTCAGTTGACAGTGAGAAGACATTTATTTTATGCTGAGTTTGTTTTGATTTGTTTAACACTTTTTTGGTTACTACGTGATTCCATATGTGTTATTTCATAGTTTTGATGTCTTCACTATTATTCTACAATGTGAAAAATAGTACAAATAAAGAAAAACCCTTGAATGAGTAGGTGTGTCCCAACTTTTGACTGGTACTGTATATGAGATTACATACAGTGGGGCAAAAAAGTATTTAGTCAGCCACCAATTGTGCAAGGTCTCCCACTTAAAAAGATGAGAGAGGCCTGTAATTTTCATCATAAGTACACTTCAACTATGACAGACAAAATCAGGGGAAAAAAATCCAGAAAATCACATTGTAGGATTTTTAATGAATTTATTTGCAGATTATGGTGGAAAATAAGTATTTGGTCACCTACAAACAAGCAAGATTTCTGGCTCTCACAGACCTGTAACTTCTTCTTTAAGAGGCTCCTCTGCCCTCCACTCGTTACCTGTATTAATTATCAGTATAAAATACACCTGTCCACAACCTCAAACAGTCACACTCCAAACTCCACTATGGCCAAGACCAAAGAGCGGTCAAAGGACACCAGAAACAAAATTGTAGACCTGCACCAGGCTGGGAAGACTGAATCTGCAATAGGTAAGCAGCTTGGTTTGAAGAAATCAACTGTGGGAGCAATTATTAGGAAATGGAAGACATACAAGACCATTGATAATCTCCCTCGATCTGGGGCTCCACGCAAGATGTTACCCCGTGGGGTCAAAATGACCACAAGAACGGTGAGCAAAAATCCCAGAACCACACGGGGGGACCTAGTGAATGACCTGCAGAGAGCTGGGACCAAAGTAACAAAGCCTACCATCAGTAACACACTACGCCACCAGGGTCTCAAATCCTGCAGTGCCAGACGTGTCCCCCTGCTTAAGCCAGTACATGTCCAGGCCCGTCTGAAGTTTGCTAGAGAGCATTTGGATGATCCAGAAGAAGATTGGGAGAATGTCATATGGTCAGATGAAACCAAAATATAACTTTTTGGTAAAAACTCAACTTGTCGTGTTTGGAGTTGCATCCAAAGAACACCATACCTACTGTGAAGCATGGGGGTGGAAACATCATGCTTTGGGGCTGTTTTTCTGCAAAGTCCCAGGACGACTGATCCGTGTAAAGGAAAGAATGAATGGGGCCATGTATCGTGAGATTTTGAGTGAAAACCTCCTTCCATCAGCAAGGGCATTGAAGATGAAACGTGGTTGGGTCTTTCAGCATGACAATGATCCCAAACACATCGCACGGGCATTGAAGGAGTGACTTCGTAAGAAGCATTTCAAGGTCCTGAAGTGGCCTAGCCAGTCTCCAGATCTCAACCCCATAGAAAATCTTTGGAGGGAGTTGAAAGTCCGTGTTGCCCAGAAACAGCCCCAAAACATCACTGCTTTAGAGGAGATCTGCATGGAGGAATGGGCCAAAATACCAGCAACAGTGTGTGAAGACTTACAGAAAACTTTGGACCTGTATCATTGCCAACAAAGGGTATATAACAAAGTTTTGAGATAAACTTTTGTTATTGACCAAATACTTATTTTCCACCATAATTTGCAAATAAATTCATAAAAAATCCTACAATGTAATTTTCTGGAATTTCTTTCTCATTTTGTCTGTCATTGTTGAAGTGTACCTATGATGAAAATTACAGGCCTCATCTTTTTAAGTGGGAGAACTTGCACAATTGTTGGCTGACTAAATACTTTTTTGCCCCACTGTATACAGTGGCTTGCGAAAGTAATCACCCCCCTTGGCATTTTTCCTATTTTGTTGCCTTACAACCTGGAATGAAAATGGATTTTTTGGGGGTGTTTTTATCATTTGATTTACACAACATGCCTACCACTTTGAAGATGCAAAATGTTTTTTATTGTGAAACAAACAAGAAATAAAACAAAAAAAAACAGAAAACTTTGAGGGTGCATAATTATATACCCCCCCCCCCCCCCCCCCAGGTCAAAATTTTGTATAGCCACCTTTTGCAGCAATTACAGCTGCAAGTCTCTTGGGTATGTCTCTATAAGCTTGGCACATTTAGCCACTGGGATTTTTGCCCATTTTTTAATGCAAAACTGTTCCAGCGCCTTCAAGTTGGATGGGTTCCGCTGGTGTACAGCAATCTTTAAGTCATACCACATATTCTCAATTGGATTGAGGTCTGGGCTTTGACAAGGCCATGCCAAGACATTTAAACGTTTCCCCTTAAACCACTCAAGTGTTGCTTTAGCAGTATGCTTAGGGTCATTATCCTGCTGGAAGGTGAACCTCCATCCCAGTCTCAAATCTCTGGAAGACTGAAACAGGTTTCCCTCAAGAATTTCCCTGTATTTAGCACCATCCATCATTCTTTCAATTCTGACCAGTTTCCCTGCTGATGAAAAACATCCTCACAGCCTGATGCTGCCTCTACCATGCTTCACTGTGGAGATGGTGTTCTCGGGGTGATGAGAGGTGTTGGGTTTGGCCAGACATAGCGTTTTCCTTGATGGCTGAAAAGCTACATTTTAGTCTTATCTGACCAGAACACCTTCTTGCATATGTTTGGAGAGTCTCCCACATGCCTGTTATCGAACACCAAATGTGTTTGCTTATTTTTTTCTTTAAGCAATGGCTTTTTTTCTGGCCACTCTTCTGTAAAGCCCAGCTCTGTGGAGTGTACGGCTTAAAGTGGTCCTATGGACAGGTACTGCGATCTCCGCTATAGAGCTTTGCAGCTCCTTTAGGGTTATCAACACGGTATATATAAATATTATGTTCAACATAGGAGGGCCAAGCACAGGAAGCAGCTCTTTCAGTAGTCTAGTTGGAATCGGGTCCAGTATGCAGCTTGAAGGTTTAGAGGCCATGATTATTTTCATCATTGTGTCAAGAGATATAGTACTAAAACACTTCAGTGTCTCTCTTCATCCTAGGTCCTGGCAGAGTTGTGCAGACTCAGGACAACTGAGCTTTGGAGGAATACGCAGATTTACACAGAGGAGTCCGTAATTTGCTTTCTAATGATCATGATCTTTTCCTCAAAGAAGTCCATGAATTTATCACTGCTGAAGTGAAAGCCAACCTCTCTTGGGGAATGCTGCTTTTTAGTTAGCTTTGTGACAGTTTCAAAAATACATTTTGGATTGTTCTTATTTTCCTCAATTAAGTTGGAAAAATAGGATGATCGAGCAGCAGTGAGGGCTCTTCGATACTGCACGGTACTGTCTTCCAAGCTAGTCAGAAGACTTCCAGTTTGGTGTGGCACCATTTCCGTTCCAATTTTCTGGAAGCTTGCTTCAGAGCTGGGGTATTTTCTGTATAACAGGGAGCTAGTTTCTTATGACAAATGTTTTTTGTTTTTAGGGGTGCGACTGCATCTAGGGCAGGGGTGTCAAAGTCAAATGGACGGAGGGCCAAATAAAAAATTTAGCTACAAGCCGAGGGCCGGACTGTTCGAATGTTCATTGAAAAATGTTTAAATGACGCATATAGTCTAGTGAACCTAATTGAACCTACTGAAAACCTAACAAATATATTCCAATATGATCAGATAAATAAAGCAATATTTTCTTATGGCTCTGTCAGTAATCTTTAATTTTCAACAGACACAAAAGACAAATTTCCTTTATATAAAAATCCCCATAACATGAACATTAAATGAAAGAAACCGGTATTCAAGGCACCATCAGTAGCCTATATTTTCTATTTTAGCAAAAGTGGGCTAAATTTACTTCAAAGAAAAAAACAATAATAGCAATTTTCTATCATCCACTCAACTTGGTTTTAAATGCCTTCACTGTACTGTACATATCAGGGATGACACGATCCCGACCCTGCAGCTGCAAGTTCATTGCATTCAGATGACTCGTAATGTCACACAGAAAAGCCATTTCACACAGAAACATTTCGTCTCGGAGTTGTGTTGTGTCTTTCCCTTTGCTGTCCAAGAACAGACAAATCTCCTCACGAAGCTCGAAACATCTTTGAAGCACCTTTCCCTGGCTTAGCCATCGCACCTCTGTGTGATAAGGCAAATCACCATGCTCCGTTTCTAACTCCGTCAGAAATGCCTTGAACTGGCGGTGATTCAAACCTTTGGCTCTGATAAAGTTAACTGTGCGCGTGATGATGCTCATTACATGCTCCATTTTCAAGGCTTTACCGCTTTACCGATACAATGATAAGCTGTCAGCTCACCTGTCGCGTTTTCCTCTTGCATCTTTTCCCGTATCTTCGCAACCAGTCCGCTCCTGTGTCCACACATCGCAGGTGCTCCGTCGGTTGTCAAACCCACGAGTTTTTCCCAAGGCAGCTCCATCTCATTTACACATCTTGACACCTCTTCATACAAATCATGCCCCGTAGTTGTGCCATGCATAGGACGTAAAGCCAAAAACTCCTCTGTCACGCTTAGGCTGGAGTCCACTCCGCGGATGAAAATTGACAACTGGGCAATGTCAGAAATGTCGGTGCTCTCATCCACAGCCAAGGAATATGCAATGAAATCTTTTCCCTTTTTCACAAGCTGCTCTTTTAGATTGATGGACAACTGGTCTACTCTCTCGGCCATGGTGTTTCTGCTCAGACTCACATTTAAAAAGAGTTGCCTTTTTTCTGGGCAAACTTCGTCACAAACTTTAATCATGCAGTTTTTGATGAAATCCCCCTCCGTAAATGGCCGGGCTGATTTAGCGATCTCTTCTGCCAAAATAAAACTGGCCTTGACAGCAGCCTGGCCTTGTGATTTGGCTTTTTGAACAGAGCCTGTCGAGATTTGAGGCCTCGTTTTAATTCCTCTGCCTTTTGTAGCCTTTGTTCCATGTCCATATTCTTGTTTTTGTCCGCGTGTTTCGTTTCATAATGTCGTCTCAGATTATACTCTTTCAGTACCGCCACACTTTCTCCACACAGAAGACACACAGGTTTTCCAGCTACCTCCGTGAACAAATACTCCGACTCCCACCTTGTTTGAAACCCCCGGTTCTCAGTGTCCACCTTCCGTTTTGCCATTTTTGATGGGTATCTGAAAGTTAATTTTACTGTGATGCTGACAACTGCTGTGCCAATAAATATTGAAATGAAGCAGCCTACTGCTCGGTGCGTCACCGTTGCATTGTGGGAAATGTAGTATTGGTGCGTGTAAAAGATCTGCGGGCTGCCGGCTTGCTGCGGTCTGCGGGCCGGTTCTAATAACAAATCAAGATCATCCCAGGGGCCGTAAAAAACCTTCTCGCGGGCCGGATGTGGCCCACGGGCCTTGACTCTGACATATGTGATCTAGGGTATTGCGCAAGGCTAAATTGATTTCCTCAGTTAGGTGGTTAACTGATTTTTGTACTCTGACATCCTTTGGTAGGCGGAGGGTGTCTGGAAGGGCATCTAGGAATCTTTGGGTTGTCCGAGAATTTATAGCATGACTTTTGATGATTCTTGGTTGGTGTCGGAGCAGATCGTTTGTTGCGATTGCAAACGTAATAAAATGGTGGTCCGATAGTCCAGGATTGTGAGAACAAATATTAAGATGCACAACATTTATTCCACGGGACAAAACTAGGTCCAGAGTATGACTGTGGCAGTGAGTAGGTCCGGAGACATGTTGGAGTCGATGATGGCTCCGAAGGCCAGAGTGGGCCTGTGGACTTTTCCATGTGAATAGTAAAGTCATCAAAAATGTGAATATTATCTGCCATGACTACAAGGTCTGATAGGAATTCAGGGAACTCTGTGAGGAATGCTGTATACGGCTCAGGAGGCCTGTAAACAGTAGCCATAAAAAGTGATTGAGTAGGCTGCATAGATTTCATGACCAGAAGCTCAAAAGACGAAAATGTCGGAGGTTTTTTTGTAAATTGAAATTTGCTATCATAAATGTTAGCAACACCTCCGCCTTTGCGGGATGCGCAGGGATATGGTCACTAGTGTAAAAAGGAGGTGAGGCCTCATTTAACATAGTAAATCCTCTGAATGTTTCACCCTAACATCGTGGATAACAATATCCCTATACTCGCCAGTTTTTGCCAGCAAACATCTTCAGATTAGCCTTAACTTCGGTAGCCCTGCCCCCTGGTAAACAGTGTATGATCGCTTTATGATTCTTATTAAGTCTAATACTGCGGGTAATGGAGTGGCCAATGACTAGGGTTTTCAATTTGTCAGAGCTTATGGTGGGAGCCTTCAACGTCTCAGAACCTGTAACGGGAGGAGTAGAGACCAGAGAAGGCTCAGCCTCTCACTCCGACTTGCTGCTTAATGGGGAGAACCGGTTGAAAGTTTCTGTCAGCTGAATAAGCGACACCGGTTGAGCATTCCTACAGCATTTCCCTCCAGAAGCCATGAGAAAGTTGTCCGGCTGCGGGGACTGTGGGATTTATACTACTATTTGTACTTACTGGTGGCACAGACGCTGTTTCATCCTTTCCTACACTGAAATGGCCCTTGCCTAACGATTACGTCTGAAGGTGGGCTTGCAGCACAGCTATCCTCGCCGTAAGGCGATCGTTCTCTGGTATATTATGAGTACAGCGACTGCAATTAGAAGGCATCATGTTAATCTTACTACTTAGCTTCGGCTGGTGGAGGTTCTGACGAACCACGTCCAGATAAAGCGTCCGGAGTGAAAAACTTGAATGAAAAAAAGTTGAGCGAGGGAAAAACAAAAAATATAAACGGTAATTAAAAAGTAAAGTTGTCAGGTAGCAAAGTAAGGTTAGCAACAAAATGCACAGCAGCACGTAAACAAGTCTACAAGTTGTGACTGGAAATGACGTGAAGTTATCTTCGGTCTCTTTGTTACCTCTCTGATTAATGCCCTCCTTGCCTGGTCCATGAGTTTTGGTGTGCGGCCCTCTCTTGGCAGGTTTCTGTTTTTTTCCATTTTTTTTATGGAATTAATGGTGCTCCGTGGGATGTTCAAAGTTTCTGATATTTCTTTTATATCCCAACCCTAATCTGTACTTCTCCACAACTTTGTCCCTGACCTGTTTGGAGAGCTCCTTGGTCTTCATAGTGCCGCTTGCTTGGTGGTGGCCCTTGCTTAGTGGTGTTGCAGAATCTTGGGCCTTTCAGAACAGGTGTATGCTGAGATCATGTGACAGATCATGTGACAGATCATGTGACAGATCATGTGACAGATCATGTGACAGATCATGTGCACACAGGTGGACTTCAACTAATTATGTGACTTCTGAAGGTAGTTGGTTGCACCAGATCTTATTTAGGGGCTTCTTAGCAAAGTTTTCTGTTTTTCTATTTTTTGAAACAAGTTCATTTCACTTCAAAAATTGACTATTTTGTGTCTCTCCATTACATAAAATCAAAATAAAAAAAAATAGGCAACAAAATAGGAAAAACACCAAGGGGTGTGAATACTTTAGCAAGGCACTGTACATTATTGTGAGAAGAAAACTGGTCACACACGGGTTGAATTGTATTTCAACATACCTCTTTATTTAAGTTGATGGGATGACATTGACATAATGACATTGATTCAAATATACCATTTTAATATCAACAAGATAAAATAAAACATCTAATCAAATATGAAATTCTACTTAATTTCAACCACAAAAAATTTACTGTATATTGAATACAGGATGTGGAATTTTCAACGCACTTTCAACATAAACATATTTCTGATGATTATGTTGTAATTCAATTGATGTAACAACCTATTAGTCAGGTTAAGTAATTGTATTTAAGTTTAACCCTAATTTCAATGTTTACTATGCTGGTTGTAATGAGATGAACAGTACTGGTTGATGACTTTTTGGAAATCTAAATGTGTTTTCCACATACATTCCACGTCACAATAGGTTGACAAATGACGTTGATTCAACCAGTGCCAGTGGGATGGCATCAGGTAATTAAAATTCACAAAAGACTGATTTAAAAAAAAAAATCAAGATTGTCATATACCCAGAATCTCATAGTATATACGCATTGCATAAAATAAAACAACAATTGGTTATGACTATACAGAAGGCAAGTATTATAGGATCCAGTGCTCGATAAAGAGAATAAAATCTGATGGAGACATGAAATTGCCTTTTTAATTCGGCTAACATCAATAGCTAACATCAACAGTCACATCAATAGCTAACATCAATAGCTAACATCAACAGTCACATCAATAGCTAACATCAACAGTCACATCAATGGATACTGGATAGACGATATTACTGCAAATGCAAATCATCTGTGCTTTACATAAGCAAGCGATTCAATTTGAGATTTCTTCCAACAATTACACTAGCTAATAATTATAATAATTAAACTGGTTGTTTGGATCCTGGATGCCTGGTAACAGTTCCATCATGCCATGTTCCTGTCCGAATCATCTCGTCTTTATCTCAACTTGCACATTATTTCCCCTTGCTTCCAGACAAGCATATATTTTGGTATAGCGGGGTTAATATACCTCGCTGTCTGGCTGTCCAACCTCGGAAACAATGTTTAACTCTTCAATTTCTCTGTGACCAGACGAGACAACCTTTTCTGAGCTAGGCGAAATCACACATATGCCAATAGAAAACAGCTCAAACGAAAATGTAGCTAGTGTACGGTCATTCCAGGTTCAATGTTTGACTTGACTGAGCTGAAGTTGGCTAGCTAGTGACACGAAAGTTATCCTGCTTGCATAACAACCATTTTGTTTAGTAGAACTGATGACCATCCTGTTGCATAGCAACTATGCAAGAATCTTTAACGACTAGGTCGCATCTGTAGCAACATGACCAAAAGAACCAGATTTTTGTCCGCACTATATCTCCTGGTAGAATAAGGTCATTTTATGAATTTACTTATCAAATAAAGTCAATGAAAATATGTAATTCATTGTTATTTTAATATGTTGGTAACAGTTTTCTAAAAACAATAAGGCGCGCATGGCAGTGCTGTATCATGAATAGTCACAGGCAAATAAGGCGACTCTGTTCTAGCGTCGGGCCGAACAACGCCATTTACCTTTGACCTTATTCATGATACAGCACTGCCTCTTGTGCCTTTTCACTAACTAAACCCTCAGTATTCATTAAAAATAATGTGCTTGTTTCAAAACATCAATGGATCACAAAAGTGCCCACCTGTTAAGACACTATACCCCTTTCACACTAGTGAGCCAAGCCCAGCAGTACTGTCCTGGTTAATAATCCACCCTAGTTGCTGGAACCATGCTGGAAAGGACAATGTTAAAGGCCCTAATGTCAACTGGAATGTCTGCATGTCACATATTTATTCATTTTCCTGCCTTGTGCATCAACTCAAAACCATGGCACACGGTCCGAGATCGCATTCAGGGAGGAAGAGCATGTTGTGATGTCACTCCATGTGTCTCCTCTGTCAGGTTTACAGGGCTGTTATACTCCTTGGTGGGGTCTGAGGCAAAGGCTTGGCTGGCCACTACAAGCCCACAGCCGAATTAAAACCTAACCCAACTCATCAATGTTCAGCCACTCCCAACAGGTAAGAATAACATTAAGATTCTTCCCGGCTGCAAGTAGAGATCTGTGTGCAAACAGAAAAGTTGTCGGGCTCATGTCTTTCAGTGCAAACAGTGGGTTGTTTGGAGGAGGTTTACTCAGTCATTTACAACTGTCGCAGCTTTCCAGTTGTCAGAAGTCCAGTTCTTGATCCCGCTAGTTTAGTTCTTGGTTTTTAGGCAGTCGATATCAGATGAGGCAGTCCCATGGTTAGAGTGCTTCTTCAGCACATCACACTCGAGTGCCTTCCCTATAGGGCAGGGGTCACCTGGATTGGGTATTTTTCTCTTTAAAAAAGGTCAGTGGCTCATGGTGCATAGAGAGACAGAGATAAGCCGTGGCATCTCACTAGATTTCAGATACCTAGTAGCACAGTATCCTTGGTCTCTGCCCTGACCTCACAGGCTGCCCTTGTGGCTGGCACAGTCGTCACAGACGCGGACAGGGTGGTCCCAGCCACGGGAGGGCACTGGGCGGCTCTTTGAGGAGCAACCGCTGCAGACACCCTGGCCACATGCCCGGCAGTGGTGCTTGGACATACTGGGGGTGAAGGCTTTTCTGCACTTATGGCACTGCACGATCTGCTGGTCGGGGATCCAGTAGTCAGGCCGGGCCACTCCCTTCACAAAGCCTGGAACATGGAGGAGAGCGAGATACATAAATAGCTGTTTATTGACAGTCAGAGCAGAGGATAAAGACTATAATCTTTGTGAGTATAATATTAAATGTTAGATCTTGTGGATTTCTGTCTGCATATGCGGTAAAATGTCTATGGTACCTGGTGTGTAGTTTATTCCCCAAGTGTTTTTGTGAATACACAAGAGACATTTATACTAGCTAGCTTTATTTGCGATGCGTTTCTCAAACACGACGCTAGCCGTACTCACACAGAGGATAGTCCACTGCAGTGGTGACCATGTCTAGAGTAGACTGGGCCACCTCTGTCAACCTGCGGGCCATCAGCCCCCGCGGCTCCACCACAGACACTACAGGACACGGAGAGGGACCAACAGAGCCATCAGGATCACTGGAAAACATGTTCTTTGACTAGGAAGTCCCTTGAGAGGAGTCGTCTTTCGAGGGAGACATGAATGAACACTTACTATTCACATCAAACACCTTGGTTGTCTCCCAAACTGAACCCTATTCTCTTTGCTAGTGTACTACTTTTGCCCAGAGCCCAATGGGTCCAAGTAAGTCAAGTAAGATGGTAAGTCTTCGGCGAGTAAGCATTGTCCGAGCCAGAATGGCCGCCCTCGGTCAATAGTTCAGTATAAAAAGGAACTGGGTACCATTTAGGACGCGTCCCTCATTCATTGTCGCATTCATTCATTACAAAATAATAATAATACATTTGACTAAAAACTGACCCTGAATCAGACTAAGTTGGAGGTAGCGTCAGGTTTTACATTAACATCCATGGCCCAACACTGATCCTAAAACATTAGCTGGCATCCTGACCCTGGTTGGTGGTGTTGGTCCCTCTCTGGCGGTGGCAGGTATCACAGACCCGGACGGGGGTGCTTCCCCAGCCCCTCTCGGGTACGGGCATGCTGTGGGTGGAGCAGGCCTGGCAGAAGCCCTCGCCACACCAACGACAGTGGTGCTTCCTCTCTGCCTCCTCAAAGGGCTTCTTACAGCAGTGACACACCTGGGGGACAGGCACAGAGCACAATAATGATTAGAATGTCAAGAGCCAGTAGTCAGAACTATACACTCACAACCATACCAAACAACTCTGTTCAGTGCCACATTTGAGAATTAAAACAGCCATTTGTTGGTTTTACTCACTATAATGATGATATATTGGGTTTAGAATTAATGCAGCGTCCTTTTGGTATTTGGGCACTGGGTCGATCACCTTAATAAAAACAGCTACTCTTAGGGCTCTGCTATCTGTTCAAAAAGCCTGTGAGTGTGTTGCTGGTCTAGATGCCGTGTTTGCTGGTTAGATCATGCTGTGAGAGTGATGACTCACGGTGATGTCCGTGTTGGGTCTCCAATAGAGCGGGGCCACCTGGTCAGTGAGCCAGGACGTGACAGCCTTGGTGGGGCCCGTGCTGTACTCCGACACAGACTGGATCACAACGTTCATCCCATCCAGCACCCTCTGCGCCGCATTCTGGTGGTCTGTCAGGAAGGCCTCAGACTGGACAGAGAGAGCAATGGTCAGAAGGAGAGGGAGGTGATCTTTGAATGTATTTGATATCTATGTTGGCAGTGTGTATTCATCCATTCATAATTGATGATGATGACCATGAACCATTGAAGTACAGTGTGCAGTGTTGTTGTTGCCAGTGCAAGTAACATTATCTTTATTATCCTTTGATAGCGGACATACTTTGAAAGTTAAATATATGCCAGACACTTTGCATATAAATTCCAACCAGTTCAGTCGCAAATGCCCCTAAACATTCTCACGGACACTTCAATTGAGCTTGAGTGAGTGTTGGTCTGCAGTTCCTGCCAGTACAATGAGTGGTGTTTAGGACCAGGCGGCTCAGCTCACCCCCTCCCAGACGTGTTTGACATCGGGCCGCACCACGCCGCTCTCTGGGTCCTGGTTGCCCAGCCAGTACTGACGGCTGCGGTAGATGATGCCACAGCTGCCACACTCCAGGACATACCTGGCAGGGCAGGTGCACCGTGGAGAGAGTGGAAGGAAATATATAGTGCATTGGCTTAGATGGCAGAGTGGATTCTATGTATCTGTGAATAACTGGTACTTCATTGACTGGCTGGTTGAAAGGGACATCTTTAATACCATTCAAAAAGTAAGTGTGTGTGTGTCTGCAAAGAGTCCAGATTACTTCAACAACTCACCCAGACCAGGCGTACTTTGCCAACCCAAACCAGGGGTTGTCTGTGGAGGCTGAGGTTTTAGGAATGACAATAACCTCCCTGCCACCCTCATAGCACCGCTGTGTGGGTAGGACCAGATCAGGGAGAGAGCACACAACGTATGATTAATGCTAGCTTCATACCCTTGGTTCATGCATTTGCTAGTACGACAAATTGTTCAACACCATCTCCACAGGATTCCATCCTATATCATATATAGAAGAATACTTCCTTGTTCATTTTCTTTTCAGATCACATTAACAAGTCTATATTGCTTCCAACCCAACTAAATGTATCTTTCTCTCTTACGTCCCTTCACAGACCATATGTGAAATGCCTTACCTTGCAGATGAGGACCTTGTTGTTGTACTGGTGAGCATACTGACACAGTCCGTCTGCCAGGTGAGGGACTCTGTCTCTGAGATGGTTCATCCCGTTCTTACAGCGGATACTGAGGGGAAAGAAAACAAGGACAATGAATCCATCCATCACATACATAACATCTCTGATCACCTGCCATGTTGCCGGATGGCCAAAAGGCGTCGCTCCTTTTCTCCTAGCGGCACAAGATGTAAGACGTGCATCATAACATCATTTATAACGGTGACCAACAAGGCTTCATACTCAAGCAGTGAGAGTCTGTTAAACCAATGTCTATTTCTGGATATGAACACCAATCAGTATGTTTAGGGAAAAGTCGGCTTCTGATCTAGCTCAAATTTTCCAAGTTGAAGAAGACGCTGTACATCATGAAAACTCGTGGATATGTATGATATACATAGGACAAACAGACTTTTATGCTTCCTTTGTGGCAACCCATCTGGGAGGGACACATATCCTAGCACTACCTGCTCACGTGGAGCAGGTGAATACACCATTCATCAGTGCACACTGTAGCAAAACATGGAAAATGGTTTGCAATGAAAACGAGAGCTTCAATTGGACAAATGCAGGTTAGTCCCTCCCCATTTAGTTTTGATTCATGTGATAAAGTAACTCTGAGCAGATACATGCAGCAGACGCAGGGAAGTCACTTACTTGCAGCTGAGGCAGACTGAAGAGCAGGTGAAGTATTCGTCAGGGAAGAAGGAGTAGAGGGGGATTTTGTTGTCTAAGATCTCCCCACAGAACCTGTCACTCAGGGCCTGGAGAGGAGAGGAGAAGGATAGAGAGGTGAGGCCCAGGGGATGGAAGGGGAGGAGCCAAGCAGGGTCATGAGGTCAAAACAAACAAAACAAACATTCATTGGTTGGTTTTGGAAAGGCCTATTTACCCAGACAAGCCATGAACATTAGCTAGTACTAGGATTACCTGTCTATCAAACAAATGAATTATGCAACAATGCAAAGAGATAAACACACACAGACCTGCAGAGCGCTGAAGACGATGGCCGGTTGGCGGGGCGATCGTGTGGCAGTGTTCCTGACTTGCTGGCGTACAGCCTCCAGGAGCAGAGAGTAGTTGGTCGGTGGAGTGATGGTCTGGGTGCCCACGTACTGCACTGAGCTGAAGGCCTCTGTACCCAGGCCCAGGTCATGGAAGCGCCTCTGGAGCTGAGTGTCTGCATAGCCAGGGACATCTATTCGCTCTGTGGGGACAAAGTAGGACAACGTCATGGGTTGAGTTCACACACCCAACTGACTGTTGAGTATATAGTGTAGTATGTGTGACTTTAGTAGTTTTATCTGTGGGTGTGTCTCACCCAGTGTAATGGCTGGGTGTGATTCTGAATTTAAATAGTATGTTAGCGTGTTGTTGTTCAATTACTTTTTTTATTGAATGTTATTTATCCCCAAGGTGCAATTACTTTGGGCAAATGAGTCTGAAACAACAAATTGACAGCATAATCTAACCATTCCACAATGTGTTGTCTAACACAACTCATGAGCAAATTGTTGTGTAACGCATGTATAGAAACATATGATTGCATGTGGTGCATGTTAGTGACTGGGCCTCTCCTGTACATACTATGGCCCAGTAGCTGGGTGTGGGTGGTCTCCTGGAACACGATGACCGCCGGCCCCAGGGAGGAGAGGGGAACATCCATGCCACAGCGGCTGGAGAGGGCGCGCAGCTCGGGGGTGAAGTGCTTCAGGTAGGCCCCTGAGGCGCTGCTTAGGAACTGGAACATGTCGTTGTGCAGCCTCTCGGCCCGCGTGCGGTACACCACCACGTCCGATACGGCCAGCACCTTCAGCAGCAGACGCATGCGCTGGTTCTGGTTGGCCGCCGCCCCCAGCAGGCCCTCTGTGTCCAGAGCCACCAGGCCCAGCCCGAGGTCAAAGGCGGCCCACACGCCCACTGTGCAGGAGCTGGGGGACTTGGAGGTGTAGAATACGGTATCCCCGCCAAACAGGATGTGGTTGAGGGTGTGGGACTTGCCGTCGCCCGTGTTGCCGAAGATGGAGAGGACCTTGACGCCCAGCATGTCCCCGCAGCCCAGCCTCTCCAGGAACTGAGCCTCATCATGGACCTGGGTTAATGGTATAGAGGATGGGAGATCAAGTTATGTTAGTTAGCTATAGGATGTTATGTTGTCAAATACATGTCAAATGACTTTTCCTGTAGGAGCAATTTAGGCTTACTTATGTGGTTGTTGTGTTGTGGATATAGTTTGTCTATCTTTATTCCACTTAATGTGAACACTAGAGGGCACTATATCGATTCGAGTCATGGGTTACATGTATAGGCAGACAGGAAACCAGGGAGTATGGAAGAAGATAGGTATGGAGAGAATACATGCAGATGTAATTGCCGTAGGCGCATATTTTAGTTCTAATGTGTTAATGGTGAGCAGGGTAAGAAGAACCACATAAATAGGACAAAATGGCTCCTACGTTAGCATTTGGCCTAACAATTATGTTATCAAAGGTAACTTTACACTGACAAGTAGTCTCAGGGCTCAACCTTACCCTTATTCATGACTCAAATTGCATTTCATTACAATGAGCCATTGAACATCCCCTTTATCCTTGTGAGGAAAAATGTCCCGATGCTCCGATGATACCCAAATCCTCTGTCTAAATGCAAATACACCTTACACGCGTTGCAGTTTTTGAAACATTTGTAATTGGAACTTAACATTCATATAAGCGAGCAATAACTTTCCTTATCCAAAAGATACTTACTGTATGCAGTTTACAGGGCTCTACAGGTGTAACAATTTGAATCGCATATGTAACTAATTGTTTTGCTGTGCGACCTGGAATTTGAATTTAAGACCATCAGTGCACCTAGAAAAAACATCACCCAGATGAAAATTGTTGCAATGATTACTTCACTGTACCGCAGCCCAGGTGCCATGCCTGTCATTCTTGCACCATTACTACAAAGAAAACGTCTTGTTACTTAAAATATTTGTCTTTGCGTTCCTAATTTCTTTGTGTGCTCCTGCATTTTTCAACAGGCACACACGTGCTCCCTGTAAAAAAAGGTCAGCGTAGAGCCCTGGTTGAGGAAAGTTTATTTGAATGCTTGTGACCCCCTTTTATTTAGTTGTCATTTTTGCTGTTGAAGGGGGGAATAGGGGTTACAGGTACAAAAAACAAAGAAATGCATATAATGATCACCACAACCTGTTGCATTCCAGTTAAAAGGTTGTCCAGATTCAATTAGATATGTGGACCATACTTGGCTATCCCAGAATGACCTTTCCAACAGATGCTTCTATATATTTTAGAGATCAGTCCTTTCAGGAGCCCAGATCATGTATTTATAAATCCCATCATTGGATGGCTCAGTAGTTGGATTTCCAAAGGGATTCAGTAGGAAAAAAGGAGTTGCCTGGGAATGTGTATTTATCTTTTACATGTTGGAATGTTCTCAAACCCTTGCTGTCAATGATATCAGTATGGGTATGGGGACTCCACATTTGGACCATTGGGGGGGGGGGGGGGGCAAAAGGCCACCTTCCAGATAACAAGACATTATTGTGAAATATTGGAGTATGGGCATGCCATTTTGATTCCCAGTTACATTGCTTTTCAATAATAAACCTTGAGGGTAGTTTTCATTATTTAAGGGATACTGTATATCAGTGAAGACCACTTCTTCCAGGGTAATATGAGACACCATATTTCTCTCTATACTTAGACAGGGGGGGCAGAAGAATTATGTCTAAACCAATTTAGGATGGGGCGGAAATACAATTTAAAGTTTGGTTCGGAGAGTCATCCTACGTCTTTCCCTTTTTGTCAATTGTTTTATATTATCCTGAGTCGTTTACATTACCATATACACTAACGTTCAAAAGTTTGGGGTCACTTACAAATGTCCATGTTTTTGAAAGAAAAGATCATTTTTTTGTCCATTAAAATAACATCAAATTGATCAGAAATACAGTGTAGATAGACATGGTTAATGTTTTAAATGACCATTGTAGCTGGAAATGGCAGATTTTTTAAATGGAATATCTACATAGGCGTACAGAGGCCCATTATCAGCAACCATCACTCCTGTGTTCCAATGGCACGTTGTGTTAGCTAATCCAAGTTCATCATTTTAAAAAGGCCAATTGATCATTAGATAACAATTTTGCAATTATGTTAGCACAGCTGAAAACTGTTGTTCTGATTAAAGAAGCAATAAAACTGGCCTTCTTTAGACGAGTTGAGTATCTGGAGCAAGCAGCATTTGTGGGTTCGATTACAAGCTCAAAATGGCCAAAAACAAAGAACTTTCTTCTGAAGCTGCCAAGAAATTGCCAAGAAACTTAAGTTCTCGTAAAACGCTGTGTACTACTCCCTTCACAGAATAGCGCAAACTGGCTCTAACCAGAATAGAAAGAGGAGTGGGAGGCCCCGGTGAACAACTGAGCAAGAGGCTTCATTAAATAGTACCCACAAAACACCAGTCTCAATGTCAACAGTGAAGAGGCGACTCTGGGATGCTGGCCTTCTAGGCATAGTTCCTCTGTCCATTGTCTGTGTTCTTTTGCCCATCTTAATCTTTTCTTTTTATTGTCCAGTCTGAGATGTGGCTTTTTCTTTGCAACTCTTACTAGAAAGCCAGCATCCCAGAGTCGCCTCTTCACTGTTGACAATGAGACTGGTGTTTTGCGGATACTATTTAATGAAGCTGCCAGTTGAGGACTTGTGAGGTGTCTGTTTCTCAAACTAGACACTAATGTACTTGTCCTCTTGCCCAGTTGTGCACCGGGGCCTCTCACTCTTCTTTCTATTCTGGTTAGGGCCAGTTTACACTGTACAAGACCTTCAGTTTCTTGGCAATTTATCACATGGAATATCCTTCAATTTGGCGTCACAATCTGTATGATTGATTTTGTCTGTGGAGCTTTCCAGTGAGGGTCTGCGAGGAAAACCGGTAGCGAATTTTATGAAAATTCCTGTCTGACCAAAAGAGGACAAGGACCCAGCCAGACCAGACCCTTACTGTGAACTGCACAGGGGGAGACATCATCTGTGAACAATTGAGGGACATATCTTCTGAAATTCAGTAAGTCAATAAAAAAGAATTGTATACAAATTCAAATAAATTATGGAAACCTAATTAAGGCGAGTAACACATGAAAAGGTACCAATAGTCTTGTAGGAGAAGGCTATTCACTAGTCTTATGAGAAGACTAGAGCGAGGGTGTAACGGTACCATGGAAAACCAGTTGACAGCTGTCTGTAGACATTTATAAGAGAAGTGTCTATGTGGTCTACAGCCATTACTAATAGCATGTGGTCTTATTATATATGTATGTGAAAGATACATGTGGTGCATAAGAAGTAACGACAGAGAATCATTGAAGATGCTCATGGGGTAATACGGGAGATTATCGAGTGTGTTTGGGAATAGTACTAAGTGAATGTTGAAGTTGTGTGAGTGTGTAAAGGACGTGTTAAACTGATTGATTGAAATTTGGATATTAAGCTGATGAAATATGGATAATAAGAGGATTGAAATGTAGCTACTAAGTACTGCGTGAATGAGAGCTATCAGGAGACTAGCTCCAGTGTCAGGGGACTAGCTCCGGTGTGAAAGAGGTCTGAATGAATACCCCAACCAGTTCTGTGTGAGTTTTTCGATCTATAACATTATCGACAGTTCTGTTATCTAGGGTTTTCGTCCACCACCACCCATTGTAGTCTGGGACTACTAGCACGAGGTGTTATTGAGCATGGGGTGTTTTATGAATATATAGAGGAAGTAGTGGCAAGATAACCGTGGCGCATAGGATGCAACGATAGACTTTTGTATGTGGTCTGAACCACTGATAATAGCATGAGGTGTTATTGTTATTGTAGGCATTTATGAATCATTGAAGATGCACATGGGGTGGTGTGGATGTAAAAACCTAAGTCCACCACCGCCTTTCGGGTCTACAGGTAGAGGATAACATCTCAGGATCTCAATCGAGGATAACAAGTCTCATTAGTAAGGAGGATAACATGTCTCATCAGTGGAGTTTGATGGCATAACGTTATGTATGTGGAGATATGAAAGGAGAAAGTACTATTCCCAAATATGCTTTTACTAGAGATGACATATGAAGAGTATAATGGGTTACTAGAGATAAAGTAACATATGAAGAGTATAATGGGTTACTAGAGATAAAGTAACATATGAAGAGTATAATGGGTTACTAGAGATAAAGTAACATATGAAGAGTATAATGGGTTACTAGAGATAAAGTAACATATGAAGAGTATAACGGGTTACTAGAGATAAAGTAACATATGAAGAGTATAATGGGTTACTAGAGATAAAGTAACATATGAAGAGTATAATGGGTTACTAGAGATAAAGTAACATATGAAGAGTATAATGGGTTACTAGAGATAAAGTAACATATGAAGAGTATAATGGGTTACTAGAGATAAAGTAACATATGAAGAGTATAATGGGTTACTAGAGATAAAGTAACATATGAAGAGTATAATGGGTTACTAGAGATAAAGTAACATATGAAGAGTATAATGGGTTACTAGAGATAAAGTAACATATGAAGAGTATAATGGGTTACTAGAGATAAAGTAACATATGAAGAGTATAATGGGTTACTAGAGATAAAGTAACATATGAAGAGTATAACGGGTTACTAGAGATAAAGTAACATATGAAGAGTATAACGGGTTACTAGAGATCCGATGAAGTAACAATAGAAAAAAAGCATAATAATATTCAACTTGCACACCACCCGTAAACGTACGTATGTGGTCTAAAAAGTATTAAGAGAAATTAATAGTATAATGGGTTACTAGATTTGATAAAGTAACAATGTATAAATGCATCATGGGTTACTAGAGTTTAACTTGATAGGTAGAGACTTAGTATGGACAGAGCATGCCATCTATAGGGGACTGATAGACAGTGCCAGCCCAGTTATTGTGAAAGTTGATCCCAGAAAGAGATTCTAGTCTCGAAATAAAAAAAGAAAGCTCCCTCCAAAATGTATCTCTTCCCTTCTGAACCGGCAGATGTATTTTATAAACTCAGCGCATTACATGTTCATCTTAAAATAACATTAATACACGTGAAGCAATTTAATACGTGTGAAGCAAAAAGTGAATATCCAACAGAAATTGGTAATAAATAAAGAGGTAACATTGTTATGGTAGACTAAAATTAAAACAATGGAGAAAGTTATCATGTTTGTTTTGTTTTAAACCTTGCAATAGGGGGGAAAAGCAGAACATTGAGAGTGATCCAAGTGTATTAACAGTAGTGATTGAGAAGGTCTTCCTATTGAGAAGAAGGGAGTCCTAGTCGAGGGAAACAGATATGGAGACTAGTGAAAGTAACAAAGTGAATGTTGATTGGCTGTCTGATAGCACTCTAATAATGCAATGTCTTCGTAATTTGAAGAAATAATGTTTCAATACAAGGGCACATGATGAACAGAGGGATTGAGCATTGGGATTGATATTAAATTAGAGGCCGTCATCTGGTGTTTGGGTTAGAGATACGTTTCCTGTGAAACAGATAGCCGTCAGTACTCACTGAACTCAAAGAGGCTGTAAGGGACTCAGTGGGACATTTGGAACAGAGGTATGAATCATTGAATAAGAGACGTTTTTGACCATTTCCAAAGTATTATTACTCAATTATACAGTTTGGGTAACACAAATGATTTAAGAAAGAAGGGAATGTCATCTAAAATATATTCTGTTTCCATTATGTGAAACTGTGTCCAGAATTGAAGTAGATCCAAGCAAATGTTTTTAGTACTGAATATTGAGCTGATAACCCAGCACCAACTCTTTGAAGGTCCTAGCATATTTGTTAAACAGGTTTCATATTTTGACTAGTTGGGTTTACAGGGACATATGTCAATGCAACAGGTCAAAAAGATAAGGTTACAAAACAGGGGCTCTGGGATTGTTTACTTTAGAAGGTGGCTGCTCCGCTTAATGGGACACTGTCATCTGACATGTCTGAAGTATGCATTCTGTATATGCATGGTTTTATCAAGACTTCATGACAAAGACACAGTAAACTCAAATAAGATTACAATTTTTTTAGGACTGATTAACATGTGTAAACTCAGTGCATGTTTATTTTCTTCTGGGATTTATGGAATGTCCACTTCCAAGTTCTGATGAGTTGACCAATTATTCTATATATCTCCCTTTGAAATGCTTTCTGAGGCAGACAGTTAGTATAAAGGTACATGAATCTGGCTGTTAAAACCTCTTACTCCTACCCCCTACTTTTTTGAACATTCTGTTAAAAATCGCGCAACATTTCAGCGCCCTGCTGCTCAGGCCAGGAATATAGTATATGCATATGATTAGTATGTGTGGATAGAAAACACTCAGATGTTTATAAAACTGGTTAAATCACTGCTGAGACTATAACAGAACGTGCGTTTCATCGAAAAGTGCAGGAAAATCTGATCACTGAAAATGGAAATAAATATCCATGCGCCATTTCCAGGAATTGTTCAAGAAGAACCGAATTAAATGAGGCAGAGGTTGCAGTGCCTACAGCTTCCACATGATGTCTAGAGTCTTGTCATTTGCTTCGGCTTTGATTCTTGGTCAAACCGAATCAAGGGAACCGATTCCCTCCGGTCTCCGACCGGATGTTTTGGTTGAGAAATATCCAGACATTTTTTCCAGACTGACACCTATAGAATTTACATCGCCTCCTGATGAATTTTATCGCATATTAATGTGTACTAATACCTAAAGTTGCATTACAAAAGTATTTCGAAGTGTTTTGTGAAAGTTTATCGTCAACTTTTTTAATTTAAAAAAATGACGTTAGGTTATGAAACGCTATTTTTTTCCGTTTATCACACAGTCTTCATAGATCGATATCTAGGCTATATATGGACCGATTTAATCGGAAAAAAAGACCCAATAGTGATTATGGGACATCTAGGAGTGCCAACAAAGAAGATGGTCAAAGGTAATGAATGTTTTATATTTTATTTGTGCGGTTTATGTAAGCGACGACTATGCTAATTATTTTGTTTACATCCCCTGCGGGTCTTTTGGGGTGTTACATGCTATCAGATAATAGCTTCTCATGCTTTCGCCGAAAAGCATTTTAAAAATCTGACTTGTTGCCTGGATTCACAATGAGTGTAGCTTTAATTCAATACCCTGCATGTGTATTTTAATGAACGTTTGAGTTTTAACTAATACTAATAGCATTTAGCGTAGCACATTTGCATTTCCAGATCTCTAGATGGGACGCCTGCGTGCCAGGTAGGAGCAAGAGGTTAAGTGTTCCCTTTTATTTTTTGAGCAGTGTATTAATTAACAGGTGGGTTGTGTGTGGGTGCTAAAAACAAACAAAATTGTGAGGCCTTACTTATTTTGGAAGCTACACTGAATGACAATAAATTTCACATGCTGATGTGCAAATGGAATAGACAACAGGTGGAAATTATAGGCAATTAGCAAGACACCCCCAATAAAGGAGTGGTTCTGCAGGTGGTGACCAGACCACTTCTCAGTTCCTAGGCTTCCTGGCTGATGTTGTGGTCACTTTTGAATGCTGGCGGTGCTTTCACTCTAGTGGTAGCATGAGACGGAGTCTACAACCAATATAAGTGGCTCAGGTAGTGCAGCTCATCCAGGATGGCACATCAATGCGAGCTGTGGCAAGGTTTGCTGTGTCTGTCAGCGTAGTGTCCAGAGCATGGAGGCGCTACCAGGAGACAGGCCAGTACATCAGGAGACGTGGAGGAGGCCAACAACCCAACCAACAACAGGACCGCTACCTCCGCCTTTGTGCAAGGAGGAGCAGGAGGAGTACTGCCAGAGCCCTGCAAAATGACATCCAGCAGGCCACAAATGTGCATGTGTCTGCTCAAACAGTCAGAAACAGACTCCATGAGGGTGGTATGAGGGCCTGACGTCCACAGGTGGGGGTTGTGCTTACAGCCCAACACCGTGCAGGACGTTTGGCATTTGCCAGAGAACACCTAGATTGGCAAATTCGCCACTGGCGCCCTGTGCTCTTCACAGATGAAAGCAAGTTCACACTGAGCACATGTGACAAACGTGACAGTCTGGAGACGCCGTGGAGAACGTTCTGCTGCCTGCAACATCCTCCAGCAAGACCGGTTTGGCGGTGGGTCAGTCATGGTGTGGGGTGGCATTTCTTTGGGGGGCCGCACAGCCCTCCATGTGCTCGCCAGAGGTAGCCTGACTGCCATTAGGTACCGAGATGAGATCCTCAGACCCCTTGTGAGACCATATGCTGGTGCGGTTGACTCTGGGTTCCTCCTAATGCAAGACAATGCTAGACCTCATGTGGCTGGAGTGTGTCAGCAGTTCCTGCAAGAGGAAGGCATTGATGCTATGGACTGGCCTGCCTGTTCCCCATACCTGAATCCAATTGAGCACATCTGGGACATCATGTCTCGCTCCATCCACCAACGCCACGTTGCACCACAGACTGTCCAGGAGTTGGCGGATGCTTTAGTCCAGGTCTGGGAGGAGATCCCTCAGGAGACCATCCGCCACCTCATCAGGAGCATGCCCAGGCGTTGTAGGGAGGTCATACAGGCATGTGGAGGCCACACACACTACTGAGCCTCATTTTGACTTGTTTTAAGGACATTACATCAAAGTTGGATTAGCCTGTAGTGTGGTTTTTCACTTTAAGTTTGAGTGTGACTCCAAATCCAGACCTCCATGGGTTGATAAATTTGATTTCCATTGATAATTTTTGCGTGATTTTTATTGTCAACACATTCAACTATGTAAAGAAAAAAGTATTTAATAAGAATATTTCATTCATTCAGATCTAGGATGTTATTTTAGTGTTCCCTTTATTTTTTTGAGCAGTGTATTTGTTAGTGGTGTTAATACTGATTTATTGTGTGGGGTCTTTATTTTTTGTGGATTTTTCACAGGTTAGAAAGGATGCACCTTAAAGGGCACACGCGTCTATTGTAAGAGTTTTGGCTGCACACATGTAAATTATCTTGATAAGAAATGTACTGAAAAACCCAATGTAAACCTGGTACACCAAATGTTTGGAATGTTAAAAAATGTCTGAAGTACAGGGAAAGAAACGGGAAAGAAACACTCACTTAATGGGATTGAACGACCTCAGATCTCAGTTCTGACTTTCTGGTGAGGCCTGAGCACCCTCACTAGAAAGACCAGAGACATTTAAATGGGCTATGTAAACACTAATAACTAGGAAGAAGTTTAGAATGTAGCAATAGCCCTGTGTGTGATTCAGACCACGAGAAGGAAAGAGAGAGTGCGCTCCCCCTGAATGAGGGACACTTGTCTCTAGTCTATTTTACCATTACCTTATGGGATACAATTATTTCCTTGTTTTTTTGGGACACATGAATCACGATGTGAGTCATGTGTCTAAATGGGGAATAACTAGTCCCCTGGGGCCCCTTTGTAAATATGCAAACAGATTTTCTTCACATGCCTGCAACTAAAATAAAGATGTTGTTAATGGTTGACAGTTACTCCAAATGGACTTAAGTTTTCCCCCCTCGAGTGTGTAACGGCGTTCTGTCTGTTAAAGGAAGAGAGTCGGACCGAAATGCAGCGTGTTTGTTACTCATGATCTTTAATGAAGAAAACAAAACGATACATGAAATAACTAAATACAAAAACAACAAACGGAACGTGAAACCTATTACAGCCTATCTGGTGAAACTACACAAAGACAGGAACAATCACCCACGAAATACAAAGCGAAACTATGGCTCCCTAAATACGGTTCCCAATCAGAGACAACGATAAGCACCTGACTGATTGAGAATCGCCTCAGGCAGCCAAGCCTAACAACACCCCTAATCAGCCGCGATCCCAAATACTACAAACCCCAATACGAAAAACAACATATAAACCTGTCACACCCTGGCCTACCCAAACATATAACAAAAACACAAAATACAATGACCAAGGTGTGACAGAGTGATATATGAAGAAGTGTATTGAGTGATATATGAAGTGTATTGAGTGATATATGAAGAAGCGTATTGAGTGATATATGAAGTGTCATGTTTTGTCTTAGATTGTCTTGTCATTATGCTTTCCCTTCTGTTCGTTTCCCCCTGCTGGTCTTATTAGGTTCGTTCCCTTTTTCTATCCCTCTCTCTCCCCCTCCCTCTCTCTCCTCTCTCTATCGTTCCGTTCCTGCTCCCAGCTGTTCCTATTCCCCTAATCATCATTTAGTCTTCCCACACCTGTTCCTTATCTTTTCCCCTGATTAGAGTCCCTATTTCTTCCCTTGTTTTCCGTTCCTGTCCTGTCGGATCCTTATCTATTGTTCACCGTGCTGTGTCTATGTATTGCCCTGTCGTGTCGTGTTTCCCTCAGATGCTGCGTGGTGAGCAGGTGTCTGAGTCTGCTACGTTCAAGTGCCTTCCCGAGGCAACCTGCAGTTCTTGATCAAGTCTCCTGTCTGTTCTCGTCATTACGAGTAGTATTATGCCTTTTGTTTGTAAAGTAACTTTACTGGATTAAATACTCTGTTTTTGCCAAGTCGCTTTTGGGTCCTCATTCACCTGCATAACAGAAGGATCCGACCAAGGAATGGACCCAGCGACTACAGATGCTCGTAACACTGCCGTCGTGATCCAAGGAGCCATGCTCGGCAGACACGAGCAGGAATTGTCTGCTGCTCGCCATGCCGTGGAGAACCTGGCCGCTCAGGTTTCCGACCTCTCTGGACAGTTCCAGAGTCTTCGTCTCGTGCCACCTGTTACTTCCTGGCCTGCCGAGCCTCCGGAACCTAGGGTTAATAACCCACCTTGCTACTCCGGGCAGCCCACGGAGTGCCGCTCCTTTCTCACCCAGTGTGATATTGTGTTCTCTCTCCAACCCAACACATACTCTAGCGAGAGAGCTCGGGTTGCTTACGTCATTTCACTCCTTACTGGCCGGGTTCGAGAGTGGGGCACAGCTATCTGGGAGGCAAGGGCTGATTTTTCTAACAATTACCAGAACTTTAAAGAGGAGATGATTCGGGTTTTTGACCGTTCAGTTTTTGGTAGGGAGGCTTCTAGGGCCCTGGCTTCCCTATGCCAAGGTGATCGATCCATAACGGATTACTCTATAGAGTTTCGCACTCTTGCTGCCTCTAGTGACTGGAACGAGCCGGCGCTGCTCGCTCGTTTTCTGGAGGGACTCCACGCAGTGGTCAAAGATGAGATTCTCTCTCGGGAGGTTCCTTCCAGTGTGGACTCTTTGATTGCTCTCGCCATCCGCATAGAACGACGGGTAGATCTTCGTCACCAAGCTCGTGGAAGAGAGCTCGCGTCAACGGTGTTTCCCTGCTCCGCATCGCAACCATCTCCCTCCTCTGGCTCAGAGACTGAGCCCATGCAGCTGGGAGGTATTCGCATCTCGACCAAGGAGAGGGAACGGAGGATCACCAACCGCCTGTGCCTCTATTGCGGATTTGATGGACATTTTGTCAATTCATGTCCAGTAAAAGGCCAGAGCTCATCAGTAAGCGGAGGGCTACTGGTGAGCGCTACTACTCAGGTCTCTTCATCTAGATCCTGTACTACTATGTCGGTCCATCTACGCTGGACCGGTTCGGGTGCTACATGCAGTGCCTTGATTGACTCTGGGGCTGAGGGTTGTTTCATGGACGAAGCATGGGCTCGGAAACATGACATTCCTTTCAGACAGTTAGACAAGCCTACGCCCATGTTTGCCTTAGATGGTAGTCATCTTCCCAGTATCAGATTTGAGACACTACCTTTAACTCTCACAGTATCTGGTAACCACAGTGAGACTATTTCTTTTTTGATTTTTCGTTCACCTTTTACACCTGTTGTTTTGGGTCATCCCTGGCTAGTATGTCATAATCCTTCTATTAATTGGTCTAGTAATTCTATCCTATCCTGGAACGTTTCTTGTCATGTGAAGTGTTTAATGTCTGCCATCCCTCCCATTTCTTCTGTCCCCACTTCTCAGGAGGAACCTGGCGATTTGACAGGAGTGCCGGAGGAATATCATGATCTGCGCACGGTCTTCAGTCGGTCCCGAGCCAACTCCCTTCCTCCTCACCGGTCGTATGATTGTAGTATTGATCTCCTTCCGGGGACCACTCCTCCTCGGTGTAGACTATACTCTCTGTCGGCTCCCGAACGTAAGGCTCTCGAGGATTATTTATCTGTGTCTCTTGACGCCGGTACCATAGTGCCTTCTTCCTCTCCGGCCGGGGCGGGGTTCTTTTTTGTTAAGAAGAAGGACGGTACTCTGCGCCCCTGCGTGGATTATCGAGGGCTGAATGACATAACGGTTAAGAATCGTTATCCGCTTCCCCTTATGTCATCAGCCTTCGAGATTCTGCAGGGAGCCAGGTGCTTTACTAAGTTGGACCTTCGTAACGCTTACCATCTCGTGCGCATCAGAGAGGGGGACGAGTGGAAAACGGCGTTTAACACTCCGTTAGGGCATTTTGAGTACCGGGTTCTGTCGTTTGGTCTCGCCAATGCGCCAGCTGTTTTTCAGGCATTAGTTAATGATGTTCTGAGAGACATGCTGAACATCTTTGTTTTTGTCTATCTTGACGATATCCTGATTTTTTCACCGTCACTCGAGATTCATGTTCAGCACGTTCGACGTGTTCTACAGCGCCTTTTAGAGAATTGTCTCTACGTAAAGGCTGAGAAGTGCTCTTTTCATGTCTCCTCCGTTACTTTTCTCGGTTCCGTTATTTCCGCTGAAGGCATTCAGATGGATTCCGCTAAGGTCCAAGCTGTCAGTGATTGGCCCGTTCCAAGGTCACGTGTCGAGTTGCAGCGCTTTTAGGTTTCGCTAATTTCTATCGGCGTTTCATTCGTAATTTCGGTCAAGTTGCTGCCCCTCTCACAGCTCTTACTTCTGTCAAGACGTGTTTTAAGTGGTCCGGTTCCGCCCAGGGAGCTTTTGATCTTCTAAAGGAACGTTTTACGTCCGCTCCTATCCTCGTTACTCCTGACGTCACTAGACAATTCATTGTCGAGGTTGACGCTTCAGAGGTAGGCGTGGGAGCCATTCTATCCCAGCGCTTCCAGTCTGACGATAAGGTTCATCCTTGCGCTTATTTTTCTCATCGCCTGTCGCCATCTGAGCGCAACTATGATGTGGGTAACCGTGAACTGCTCGCCATCCGCTTAGCCCTAGGCGAATGGCGACAGTGGTTGGAGGGGGCGACCGTTCCTTTTGTCGTTTGGACAGACCATAAGAACCTTGAGTACATCCGTTCTGCCAAACGACTTAATGCCCGTCAAGCTCGTTGGGCGTTGTTTTTCGCTCGTTTCGAGTTTGTGATTTCTTACCGTCCGGGTAGCAAAAACACCAAGCCTGATGCCTTATCCCGTCTGTTTAGTTCTTCTGTGGCTTCTACTGATCCCGAGGGGATTCTTCCTTATGGGCGTGTTGTCGGGTTGACAGTCTGGGGAATTGAAAGACAGGTTAAGCAAGCACTCACGCACACTGCGTCGCCGCGCGCTTGTCCTAGTAACCTCCTTTTCGTTCCTGTTTCCACTCGTCTGGCTGTTCTTCAGTGGGCTCACTCTGCCAAGTTAGCTGGTCATCCCGGTGTTCGAGGCACTCTTGCGTCTATTCGCCAGCGCTTTTGGTGGCCGACTCAGGAGCGTGACACGCGCCGTTTCGTGGCTGCTTGTTCGGACTGCGCCCAGACTAAGTCGGGTAACTCTCCTCCTGCCGGTCGTCTCAGACCGCTCCCCATTCCTTCTCGACCATGGTCTCACATCGCCCTAGACTTCATTACCGGTCTGCCTTTGTCTGCGGGGAGGACTGTGATTCTTACGGTTGTCGATAGGTTCTCTAAGGCGGCACATTTCATTCCCCTCGCTAAACTTCCTTCCGCTAAGGAGACGGCACAAATCATTATCGAGAATGTGTTCAGAATTCATGGCCTCCCGTTAGACGCTGTTTCAGACAGAGGCCCGCAATTCACGTCACAGTTTTGGAGGGAGTTCTGTCGTTTGATTGGTGCGTCCGTCAGTCTCTCTTCCGGGTTTCATCCCCAGTCTAACGGTCAAGCAGAGAGGGCCAATCAGACGATTGGTCGCATACTACGCAGCCTTTCTTTCAGAAACCCTGCGTCTTGGGCAGAACAGCTCCCCTGGGCAGAATACGCTCACAACTCGCTTCCTTCGTCTGCTACCGGGTTATCTCCGTTTCAGAGTAGTCTGGGTTACCAGCCTCCTCTGTTCTCATCCCAGCTTGCCGAGTCCAGCGTTCCCTCCGCTCAAGCGTTTGTCCAACGTTGTGAGCGCACCTGGAGGAGGGTGAGGTCTGCACTTTGCCGTTACAGGGCACAGACTGTGAGAGCCGCCAATAAACGCAGGATTAAGAGTCCAAGGTATTGTTGCGGCCAGAGTGTGGCTTTCCACTCGCAACCTTCCTCTTACGACAGCTTCTCGTAAGTTGACTCCGCGGTTCATTGGTCCGTTCCGTGTCTCCCAGGTCGTCAATCCTGTCGCTGTGCGACTGCTTCTTCCGCGACATCTTCGTCGCGTCCATCCTGTCTTCCATGTCTCCTGTGTCAAGCCCTTTCTTCGCACCCCGTTCGTCTTCCCTCCCCCCTCCCGTCCTTGTCGAGAGCGCACCTATTTACAAGGTACGTAAGATCATGGACATGCGTTCTCGGGGACGGGGTCACCAATACTTAGTGGATTGGGAGGATTACGGTCCTGAGGAGAGGAGTTGGGTTCCGTCTCGGGACGTGCTGGACCGTTCACTTATTGATGATTTCCTCCGTTGCCGCCAGGATTCCTCCTCGAGTGCGCCAGGAGGCGCTCGGTGAGTGGGGGGTACTGTCATGTTTTGTCTTAGATTGTCTTGTCATTATGCTTTCCCTTCTGTTCGTTTCCCCCTGCTGGTCTTATTAGGTTCGTTCCCTTTTTCTATCCCTCTCTCTCCCCCTCCCTCTCTCTCCTCTCTCTATCGTTCCGTTCCTGCTCCCAGCTGTTCCTATTCCCCTAATCATCATTTAGTCTTCCCACACCTGTTCCTTATCTTTTCCCCTGATTAGAGTCCCTATTTCTTCCCTTGTTTTCCGTTCCTGTCCTGTCGGATCCTTATCTATTGTTCACCGTGCTGTGTCTATGTATTGCCCTGTCGTGTCGTGTTTCCCTCAGATGCTGCGTGGTGAGCAGGTGTCTGAGTCTGCTACGTTCAAGTGCCTTCCCGAGGCAACCTGCAGTTCTTGATCAAGTCTCCTGTCTGTTCTCGTCATTACGAGTAGTATTATGCCTTTTGTTTGTAAAGTAACTTTACTGGATTAAATACTCTGTTTTCGCCAAGTCGCTTTTGGGTCCTCATTCACCTGCATAACATGAAGAAGCGTATTGAGTGATATATGAAGAAGCGTATTGAGTGATATATGAAGAAGTGTATTGAGTGATATATGAAGAAGTGTATTGAGTGATATATGAAGAAGCGTATTGAGTGATATATGAAGAAGTGTATTGAGTGATATATGAAGAAGTGTATTGAGTGATATATGAAGAAGTGTATTGAGTGATATATGAAGAAGTGTATTGAGTGATATATGAAGAAGTGTATTGAGTGATATATGAAGAAGCGTATTGAGTGATATATGAAGAAGCGTATTGAGTGATATATGAAGAAGTGTATTGAGTGATATATGAAGAAGCGTATTGAGTGATATATGAAGAAGCGTATTGAGTGATATATGAAGAAGTGTATTGAGTGATATATGAAGAAGTGTATTGAGTGATATATGAAGAAGTGTATTGAGTGATATATGAAGAAGCGTATTGAGTGATATATGAAGTGTATTGAGTGATATATGAAGAAGCGTATTGAGTGATATATGAAGAAGCGTATTGAGTGATATATGAAGAAGCGTATTGAGTGATATATGAAGAAGCGTATTGAGTGATATATGAAGAAGCGTATTGAGTGATATATGAAGAAGCGTATTGAGTGATATATGAAGAAGTGTATTGAGTGATATATGAAGAAGCGTATTGAGTGATATATGAAGAAGCGTATTGAGTGATATATGAAGAAGCGTATTGAGTGATATATGAAGAAGCGTATTGAGTGATATATGAAGAAGCGTATTGAGTGATATATGAAGAAGCGTATTGAGTGATATATGAAGAAGCGTATTGAGTGATATATGAAGAAGCGTATTGAGTGATATATGAAGAAGCGTATTGAGTGATATATGAAGAAGCGTATTGAGTGATATATGAAGTGTATTGAGTGATATATGAAGTGTATTGAGTGATATATGAAGAAGTGTATTGAGTGATATATGAAGAAGTGTATTGAGTGATATATGAAGAAGCGTATTGAGTGATATATGAAGAAGCGTATTGAGTGATATATGAAGAAGCGTATTGAGTGATATATGAAGAAGTGTATTGAGTGATATATGAAGAAGCGTATTGAGTGATATATGAAGAAGTGTATTGAGTGATATATGAAGAAGCGTATTGAGTGATATATGAAGAAGCGTATTGAGTGATATATGAAGAAGCGTATTGAGTGATATATGAAGAAGTGTATTGAGTGATATATGAAGAAGTGTATTGAGTGATATATGAAGAAGCGTATTGAGTGATATATGAAGTGTATTGAGTGATATATGAAGAAGCGTATTGAGTGATATATGAAGAAGCGTATTGAGTGATATATGAAGTGTATTGAGTGATATATGAAGAAGCGTATTGAGTGATATATGAAGTGTATTGAGTGATATATGAAGAAGCGTATTGAGTGATATATGAAGAAGCGTATTGAGTGATATATGAAGAAGCGTATTGAGTGATATATGAAGTGTATTGAGTGATATATAAAGAAGCGTATTGAGTGATATATGAAGAAGCGTATTGAGTGATATATGAAGAAGCGTATTGAGTGATATATGAAGAAGCGTATTGAGTGATATATGAAGTGTATTGAGTGATATATGAAGAAGCGTATTGAGTGATATATGAAGTGTATTGAGTGATATATGAAGAAGCGTATTGAGTGATATATGAAGAAGCGTATTGAGTGATATATGAAGTGTATTGAGTGATATATGAAGAAGCGTATTGAGTGATATATGAAGAAGCGTATTGAGTGATATATGAAGAAGTGTATTGAGTGATATATGAAGTGTATTGAGTGATATATGAAGAAGCGTATTGAGTGATATATGAAGTGTATTGAGTGATATATGAAGAAGTGTATTGAGTGATATATGAAGAAGTGTATTGAGTGATATATGAAGAAGTGTAATGAGTGATATATGAAGTGTATTGAGTGATATATGAAGAAGCGTATTGAGTGATATATGAAGAAGTGTATTGAGTGATATATGAAGAAGCGTATTGAGTGATATATGAAGAAGTGTATTGAGTGATATATGAAGAAGTGTATTGAGTGATATATGAAGTGTACCACAGTGATATATGAAGAAGCGTATTGAGTGATATATGAAGAAGCGTATTGAGTGATATATGAAGAAGAATGTATTGAGTGATATATGAAGAAGCGTATTGAGTGATATATGAAGAAGTGTATTGAGTGATATATGAAGAAGCGTATTGAGTGATATATGAAGAAGTGTATTGAGTGATATATGAAGAAGCGTATTGAGTGATATATGAAGAAGCGTATTGAGTGATATATGAAGAAGCGTATTGAGTGATATATGAAGAAGTGTATTGAGTGATATATGAAGAAGCGTATTGAGTGATCCTTAGGTTTCTTGCTAGGATATATGAAGAAGCGTATTGAGTGATATATGAAGAAGTGTATTGAGTGATATATGAAGAAGCGTATTGAGTGATATATGAAGAAGCGTATTGAGTGATATATGAAGAAGTGTATTGAGTGATATATGAAGTGTATTGAGTGATATATGAAGAAGCGTATTGAGTGATATATGAAGAAGTGTATTGCTGTTCTTGTTTTGTTTTCTTTGCTTTTGTCTTGTGTCAATACCAATCTCACCAGATTGGGTCTGCTGGATGGTCCAGATTTCTCCCTAAGGACTGGCCCTTTAAACTCCCTGACCCTGTAACTCCGCAGTGAGATCACCAAGATGATAGGGGAGTATAAGCCATTTGGGAGGGGAACAATGGTTTCCCCTGTGTGTCGTTATTCTCATTGATATGTCTTAGACATTTGTGTTAAGAATATTGGAAGCAGTAATAATTTGTCATACATTGAATAATTTGTCTGGATTTCATGAATCTGAAATGCCCTAAACTAAAACTGTTGTTCTGGTCTGTCCTCTCTCGAGGTTATGGCAAAGGTTACCACAGATGGTATCTAGATGCATGGAAGGGATACTGGAGCCGACCCCCACGACATGGGGGACCTAACAGCATATAGGTGGGAGTCCCCTCGATGTCCAGGGGATCACAAATTGAATGTAGGATTTTGTAGTAATGAAACATTGAAAAAGCCATCAGCTCTTTTACGAGACACTGAAATTTGAGGTTGGCAGTAGTGAATGTAGTGGTCAGAAGCTCTTATGTGGAATTTCAATTTTCTTAAAGAAACTCAGGTTGTAGATAGTAGTATGACATAGATTTGTGAGAATGATTTACGCCTGTGACTATAAAGTGTACTCTTTTGCCTTAGGAATATGTGCTCGTCAGGAATCAATGAAGTTGTAATCAGAGACTATATGCTGGAGAGCCTTGGTTGCGTGTGGATTGTAGTTATTCATATTAGATTTGTCCCACATGTCATTCCTGTCTGTCCCAATAACCAGATGGAATTCAGCTAATTCTAACAATATGCTGTTCAGAGAATGAGAATTTTAAAAACTTAGGATCATATGAATTTGGAGCGTACACATTAATAAAAGGGCATTTTCTTTCCATTGTGGGTACATTTTAAGGAAAGTGATTGTGCCTCCTTGGTCTTCCCCTTTACACAAGATGGTTTCTCATGTATCATTATGATTACACCTTAGGTTTTGTTTGGGGATGATGAAAAAGCAGCCAGTTTGTACAAATGGTTCTTTATTCTATGAGCCCTTTTGGAGCAGGTGTGTTTCTCGGAGCATTGATAGAACTACATGGTTTCTTGCTAGGATACCAAGACACCCAGAACGTTTAATAGGACAGTTTAGGCATTTCAAATTCACCCCTTCCTGGACTCTACAAGATGTGCCAAGTTGGCTGGATGTCCTTCGGGTGGTGGACCATTCTTGATACACATGGGAAACCGTTGAGCGTGAAAAACCCAGCAGCGTTGCAGTTCTTGACTCACTCAAACTGGTGCGCCTGGCACCTACGTCCATGCCCCGTTCAAAGAAACTTAAATATTGTGTCTTGCCAATTCACACTCTGAACAGCACACCATGTCTTGTCTCAAGGCTTAAAATTCCTTCTTTAATTAGTGGATTTAATAAGTGACATCAATAAGGGATCATAGCTTTCAACTGGATTAATCTGGTCAGTTGATGTCATGGAAAGAGTAAGTGTTCCTAATATTTTGAACACTCAGTGTATGTGCTTTTGAATAATTTAATCATCTAGTGTGGAGGTTGACGGGAGAAGAATAACAAAACCAGCTGATGTTGCCAATCATTTTGCAGATTTTCTTTTACAAAGAAAATGAATTTACTGAGTGATAACGTAAAGACTCATTCTTCCAATGGATTGATGATCATATTATGACCAAAACAAACTGCTGTTTTAGCCTACAAATGGTGTCAGGAGAGGAGGTGTTAAACCTATTGAAGTCATTAACCGCTGGAAAATCTACAGGTTATGATTTTATGGATTTAAAAAAACTGCTATGCTGCTACCCAGATTGCAGCTCCACTGAAATAGATATTTAATTGGTCACTGGAAAATGCATGGAAGCATGCTAAACTGTGTACAATCCCGAAAGAAAGCAAAGAACCCATTACTCCTGCTAATAGTCGACCAATTAGTCTACTCCTTTCACTCAGTAATATATTGGAGGGTATTGTGAGTAGACATATGGGAGTACATGAAAAATAGTCATCTGATTACAGCGAAACAGCATGCTTATCGCAAAAACCATTCCACTACCACTGCATTGGTTGACATGACTGACAAGTGGCTCCTTGCTATGGATAATGGCAGGTTTGTGGGTGTACTATTTTTAGATTTTAATGCAGCATTTGATTTAGTGGATCATTCAACATCACACAGTATGGGATACAATTAAGTATGGGGAAGTACAAATTGAGGAAGAGGCAGAAACCAAACTACTAGGGGTGTAGCTAAACAACTGCTTATCATCATGGTGGTTTCAAATAACTCATCTATGTAATAAAACAAATTACAACTGCATGCATGATCGGAACCATGGCTAAATAATTACCGGGAAAGATTCTTAAGCAAACAACCCAAGCATTAATTGGGAGTCAGGTGAACTATTTTTCTGTGGTCAAACAACCCAAGCATTAATTGGGAGTCAGGTGAACTATTGTTCTGTGGTCAAACAACCCAATAATTAATTTGGAGTCAGATGGACTACTGTCCTGTGGTCTGGGGAAATGCATCAGAACGTTACATTAGGAGGGAGCAGATTGCTCAGAACAAAGCAGCAAGGATTAATTTAAGGTGGAGATATGGTTATTATGTTGTAGTCATGCTCAATGCTCTTGGTTGGTCATAAATCAACAAGATAATTGAAAAAAATATGCTTATTTTATTTCACAAAGTACACCACTTAAAACGGCCAAACTATTCACACCAGTATTCAGTTGGTAAGAGGCAGACATTCAGTAAATGCTAGGAATAGATTGTCCACCATCTGTGTTATCCAGACAGAAAAGAAAAATCGGCAAAATAACATTTTGATTTAGAGCAATAAAGAAATGTAATCATTTATCTGAGCAAACCAGAAACATTTCAGAATATAAATGTAAACAATACTTTATAACCATTTAAATAAAATACATTGGAAGGTATGGTAGATGAAGGAATCAATCTATCTTTTCAGACTGTTAAAGTATTTATCTGGTCAATATGTCAGTGTATTATGTCTGTTTGTAACAGTGTGTTATGTGAAAATGTGATCGTATTATAAATTGTATTTGAATGTTTAAGGACTCTTGGAAGATTAGTCCAAATGAAGACTAAAAGAGATCCTAATAAAATAAAATCAATCTATTCTATGTACAAAAAACATGAAGATGTATTTGTAAAAACACCACCCCCAAACAAGACCACTTCCTCCCCTCCAATTTCCGCTACCAACAACCAAGGCTACACTTCCTCCCCTCCAATTTCCACTTCAAACAACCAAGACTACACTTCCTCCCCTCCAATTTCCGCTTCAAACAACCAAGACTACACTTCCTCCCCTCCAATTTCCGCTTCAAACAACCAAGACTACACTTCCTCCCCTCCAATTTCCGCTTCAAACAACCAAGACTACACTTCCTCCCCTCCAATTTACACTTCAAACAACCAAGACTACACTTCCTCAATTTCCCCTCCAATTTCCAATTTCCACTTCAAACAACCAAGACTACACTTCCCACTTCAAACAACCCCTCCTCCCCTCCAATTTCCGCTTCAAACAACCAAGACTACACTTCCTCCCCTCCAATTTCCGCTTCAAACAACCAAGACTACACTTCCTCCCCTCCAATTTCCACTTCAAACAACCAAGACTACACTTCCTCCCCTCCAATTTACACTTCAAACAACCAAGACTACACTTCAAGACTACACTTCCTCCCCTCCAATTTCCGCTTCAAACAACCAAGACTACACTTCCTCCCCTCCAATTTCCACTTCAAACAACCAAGACTACACTTCCTCCCCAATTTCCGCTTCAAACAACCAAGACACACTTCCTCCCCTCCAATTTCCGCTTCAAACAACCAAGACTACACTTCCTCCCCTCCAATTTCCGCTTCAAACAACCAAGACTACACTTCCTCCCCTCCAATTCCGCTTCAAACAACCAATTTCACTTCCTCCCTCCAATTTCCGCTTCAAACAACCAAGACTACACTTCCTCCCCTCCAATTTCCGCTTCAAACAACCAAGACTACACTTCCTCCCCTCCAATTTCCACTTCAAACAACCAAGACTACACTTCCTCCCCTCCAATTTCCACTTCAAACAACCAAGACTACACTTCCTCCCCTCCAATTTCCGCTTCAAACAACCAAGACTACACTTCCTCCCCTCCAATTTCCGCTTCAAACAACCAAGACTACACTTCCTCCCCTCCAATTTCCGCTTCAAACAACCAAGACTACACTCCTCCCCTCCCCCTCAAACAACCAAGACAATTTCCACTTCAAACAACCAAGACTACACTTCCTCCCCTCCAATTTACACTTCAAACAACCAAGACTACACTTCCTCCCCCTCAAACAACCAAGACACACTTCCTTCCGCTTCAAACAACCAAGACTACACTTCCTCCCTCCAATTTCCGCTTCAAACAACCAAGACTACACTTCCTCCCCTCCAATTTCCGCTTCAAACAACCAAGACTACACTTCCTCCCCTCCAATTTCCTCTTCAAACAACCAAGACTACACTTCCTCCCCTCCAATTTCCGCTTCAAACAACCAAGACTTCACTTCCTCCCCTCCAATTTCCGCTTCAAACGACCCCAATGGAGCATAACTGGGAAGGAAGTTTAGGACCTCGGATGGGTGCTGATGGCTGTGCGTTTCATAATGCAACTTTGCTAAACTGCATACAGTAGGTGCATCTTTCGTAATCTAAAGATTTTTTCTCCTACATGTGAAAGTTAAGTTCCATAGGTTTCCAAAACGGTATTGCACACTGGATTATTAATGTTTCTAAATGTTAAAACAAAGCGTTGGGATTGTAGTTCATTGATCCAGCTGTGGTCCTGATTGTTCAGTTGAGAACTCAAGGGCTGGGTAGCTAGCCATAGACCCTTGGACTCTCGAGAGCTTGGCTCAACCCTACAAGGGAGTTAATTAGCTTCAGTCAAGACTTGTGTGGCTAGCTGCTTTCTGGAGCTCCCAATTGTATTGGGTTGCACAAAAACAGTACACGGAAAGCCAGAAGTTAAAAACGATTCCCTTTCAACTTACAGTGCCGGTGGGCAGGATGGTTGATCATTATGATGGGGGAATTTGAGACAGAATATCTGAAGAATCGTATTACTAAACAGACTTTCCAAACGTGGACCCACTTTACTTTGACATGAGGTAAGCAGAGAAAAAGTGAGTCTGCAACAGACCCACGTTTGGAAAGTCTGTTTAATAATATGATCATTTAAATATTTTGCCTCAAATACCCCCCAGTCATAATGGCCAACCATCATGCCCACCGGTACAGTAAATCAATGTGTAATTGTACTTAACTTCTGGCTTCCCACAGACTGTTTTTTGCAACGTGTATGTAAATACACCCGGGTTGCTAAAAGCAGCTAGAGTGTGGCGTTTGCACAGCCTGATTCATTGGGGACTTTCCTGAAAGGAAACTGAAACAAGGCCAGTCATGACAGACCATAGAGATAGATAGAGGACTAATATTTATATCTACGCCATTATAGCGTCTGTGACAGCATGGGCAGCGCAATTGAGGCTACAACCCATAGGAATCCCAACCCAGTTGACTACTTTAAAATTGCGGAAGCCCTCAATGGCGCTGCCCATGCCAAAACTGCCTTTTGGTCACTAGAGGCCTCTATAATTCTCTATGTGACAGACATCGTGACAGACATCAAGGTATAATACTCCTGCCCTTTTGAAAACAACCATCTTTAACGTTAAGTATGACTAGCTAGTCAAAGTTACATGGCTAAGTTAGATCATTCTTATGAAGTTAGCTGCGTGTCGACCATTTCAACAAAAATGTATACAAAATACTAGCCAGGGTTCCCGAGTGGCGCAGCGGTCTAAGGCACTGCATCTCAGTGTTAGAGGCGTCACTACAGACCCTGGTTCGATCCCGAGCTGTATCACAACATAGTGCGGCGCACAATTCGCCCAGCGTCGTCTGTGTTAGGGGAAGGTTTGGCCGGCATTGCAAAATAATTTGATCTTTAACTGTCTTGCCGAGTTAAATAAAGGTTAAATATTATTTAAAAAATAAATATATGTTCATTGTCTACCGTAGCAAGGTAAGGTTCGACGAGGCCCATGTCAACATAAGTTGGCTGTTACTTTTGCAAGACGGGATGGCAACGTGACATATTTAATTTTGTTAACACAAATATGAAAGCTGGCTAATGTTACCCTTTGGCCAACCAGTGTGGACTTTGTTTTCATTCTTCCTAGCCAGTTAACGTTAGTTGCGTGCTAGCAACCCGATGTCGTTACCTGCAGATTTTCTTGTTCATCAACCAAAAGAAAACTCCGACCATTTTCCGGGTGATCTTCTGTTTTTATGTGACAAAGCGATACTTCCTCCATTTCTTTCATCAGTACTTCGGACATTGTTATTAAACCATCCCTGGTAATAGAAACTTCCCCCACTCCCGAAAACAACAATACAACACATGGATTGGTGAGGGAGGAGCCATCAGCAATGGAGCACGCAAAAGACAACGTAGTTACGTGAGGAGTGTTCTGTCGTATGCTCAGCAGCAGCACCATCTTGTGGTGAATATGCAAATTGACACGAACTCAATGAACATTGCATAATTAGTGAAAACCACTGAACGAACGAGTAAGAGAGCAGAAAATTAGTTGCTGGACCGCCCAGAGTTGAATTAGCATAATAAAAAATAAAACATCTCGAGATATGTTTTTTTTGCATGGCCTGCGGCTCAATTTACTGCATCCGCCGATGTCAGCCTTCCGCATCTGCCGTGAAAGGTGACTGAGCTTTGTTAGACCATGAGACTTCCCGAAAACCACTAAAACCACTAACTATTATGACCCCTCTACGGAAAGGTGAGAATCTCACAGACATGTAGCCTACATGTCCGATTCGCTATAGGACGCCCACAAGCCACAAAAGGCTCATCTGAAGGTAGCCTGGTACCAGTTTTAAAAAGTGAATGGAAGTACTGGATTTAGTGTGTAAAAGAGGATAAATATGTATGTGTATTCTTTATTTTTTTAACAAATATTTTCCTGATCTTATATCACTGAGATATAGGAAAGCCACTTCAAAACAGACTTCCTTTTTATTTGAATTAAAATGTCCACGTATGAATATGTTATTCAATGTGTTTCTACGGGATAACAGCAGTAAGGATAAATTAAATGTTTCCTCAAATATTTAAAAATATATATTTTTGATAACTAAAGGGGTCCTAAAATTCAAAATCAAATAGCTTAATGTTCCTTGGTATGACCATCTTAAAACCAATCCATATGTTAACCCCCCTCCCCACCCAAGAAAATCTATGATTTGTTGATTATTTTAATCAGCTGTGTAGTGCTAAGGGGATAAAATCACAAAAGCGTGCACCCCTTGCATGGAGTTAGGGAATGAATCCCTGTTATGGGGGGGGGGGGGTATAAAAATAATAATTGGGCCTGAGTACTGCCCTAGCTTGCCTTAAATTGCATTGAATTCTATAGCGGGCAGAAATGAGCTTTTGAATCAGGGAAGTTTCCTCTCATGACTCTACAAGCCAGAATGTTGAATAAAATTATAGTTTAATGTACTTTGCCAGTTGTCCATGCAGTTGGTCCTTTTGGCAGTAGGAATGTGTGACAATATATCCACAACAAAGTATAATTACATCAACTTTTCAAAGCGCTGGTAGTGCATTCAGATTTCTATCACGTGAAGCATGCACAGAACTATTTAAGTATGAGCTCGGCAAGTACAGTGCATTCAGAAAATATTCAGACCCCCTGACTTTTTCCAAATTTTGTTACGTTACAGCCTTATACTAAAATGGATGAAATCGCTTTTTCCCTCATCAATCTACACACAATACCCCATAATGACAAAGCAAAAACAGGTATTTAGAATTTAAAAAATATACACAAATTTAAGAAATGTCACGTAGTTAAGTATTCAGACCCTTTACTCAGTACTTTATTGAGGCACCTTTGGTAGCCATTACAGTCTCTAGTCTTCTTGACTATGACGCTACAAGCTTGGCACACCTGCATTTGGAGAGTTTATCCCATTCTTCTGTGCAGACCCTCTCAAGCTCTGTCAGGTTGGATGGGGAGCGTTGCTGTACAGCTATTTTCAGGTCTCTCCAGACATGTTCGATGTCCGAGCTCTGGTTGGACCAGTCAACGACATTCAGAGACCTGTCCCGAAGCCACTTCTGTGTTGTCTTGGCTGTGTGCTTAGGGTCATTCTCCTGTTGGAAGGTGAACCTTCACTCCAGTCTGAGGTCCTTAGCATCTCGGAGCAGGTTTTCATCAAGGATCTCTCTGTACTTTGCTCTGTTCATCTTTCCCTTGATCCTTACAGGTCTCCCAGTCCCTTCCTCTGAAAAACATCCCCACAGCATGATGCTGCCACCACAATTCTTCACCGTAGGGATGTTGCCAGGTTTCCTCCAGATGTGACGCTTGGCATTCAGGCCAAGTAGTTCAATCTTGGTTTCATAAGACCAGAGAATCTTGTTTCTTATGGTTTGAGAGTCCTTTAGGTGCTTTTTGGCAAACTCCAACTGGGCTGTCATGTGCGTTTTACTAAGGAGTGGCTTTCGTCTGACCACTCTACCATAAAGGCCTGATTGGTGAAGTGCTGCAGAGATGGTTGTCCTTCTGGATGGTTCTCCCATCTCACAGAGCTCTGGAGCTCTGTCAGAGTGACCATTGGGTTCTTGGTCACCTTCTTGACCAAGGCCCTTCTTCCTGGATCGCTCAGTTTAGCCGGGCAGCCAGCTCTAGGAAGTGTCTTGGTGGTTCCAAACATCTTCAATTTAAGAATGATGGAGGCCACTGTGTTCGTGGGGACCTTCAATGCTGCAGAAATGTTTTGGTACCCTTCCCCAGATCTGTGCCTCGGCACAATTGCGGTGGATGGCAGCAGCCAGGAACCACCGGCCTGAGGAGGGAAACATAAAAGGAGGGTGAGATCTGGTGTTGGTGGGGAGTTGGTGGGGAGTTCCAAACGATAAGTTACCTCTTTGACCCTCAGGAGGACCTTGAAGGGTCCCACAAACCGGAGCTCAGCATCAGGAGGTTCCTGGTGGAGAGCCAGATGCGATCACTGGGATGGAACACTGGAGCCTCATGTGGGCGGCGGTCCGGCTGATCCTTCTGTCTCGGAGTCTACGGAGCCAGAGCCGGCTGATTTCCCAGGACACAGTGGAAGGGAGTCAGCCCGGTGGAGGAGTTATGAAGTGAGTTCTGGGCGTATTCCGCCCAGGGAAGGAACCGGGCCCACTCCTCGTCACTGGCAGAGACTCCTTAGGACCTCTCCACTTGCCCGTTAGACTGAGGCCGGTACCCTGGTGTGAGGCTGACAGTGGCCCCCAGCTTCTCCATAAAGGCTTTCCAGAACCGTGATGTGAATTGTGGACCATGGTCAGAAATGATGTCCTCCGGAAGGCCATAGTGCCGGAAGACCTGCTGGAATAGTGCCTCTGCATGTATTTTGTATCTTGTGCGCATGTTTTCGGTGGTAGAAATCTGAACAAACTACCAGTGATTTTGAAAAGTTGACTATACTAGTAACTATACTTTCCTATGAATATATCGTCTCACAATCCTACCTCCAAAAGGACCGACCGCACAAACAATAGGTAAAGTACATTAAAATATAATTTGATAAAACATTCTGGCTTGCTGAGGTCGTGAGAGGAAACTTTCCTGCTTTTTGCCTGACCTAGAATTCAATGAAATTCCACATCGGGTTTCTAGACAATGCCCTATCAAAACAACAGTAACTACTAATTGAGTAGAACTGAGGGATCATTTTTTATTGTCCAGCCAAATACGTTGTAGGCATCTGTTATCTTCTGTCATTTTTTATTCATTTTGACCCTGACCTTTGAGCCAAAATGGTAGTTACTGCCTTCTTTCTTGGTACACCCACTGGAATATGTTTCCATGACAACATTTTTTTTTAACACAAACTTGTGTTCATAGATTTATTTGTATTTGTACATGGCTGTCAGTTTCATATACACTATATATACAAAAGTATGTGGACACCCCTTCAAATGGGTGGATTTGGCTAATTCAGCCACACCTGTTGCTAACAAGTTTCCGGTCAACTGTAAATGCTGTCATCGTGAAGTGGAAACGTCTAGGAGCAACAACGGCTCAGCTGCGAAGTGGTAGGCCACACAAGCTCACAAAGCATGATCACCGTGTGCTGAAGCTCGTATAAATCGTCTGTCCTCAGTTGCAATACTCACTACCAAGTACCAAACTGCCTCTGGAAGAAACATCCAGCACAATAACTGTTCGCCAGGAGCTTCATAAAATAAAAAGCAGCCGCACACAAGCCTAAGATAACCAATGCGCAAAGCCAAAAGTTACCTGGAGTGGTGTAAAGCTCACTGCCATTGGACTCTGGAGCAGTGGAAAGGCGTTCTCCGATAGTCCGCTTCACCATCTGGCAGTCCGAAGGTTGAACCTGGGTTTGGTGGAGGCCAGGAGAACGCTACCTGCCCCAATGCATAGTTCCAACTGTAAAGTTTGGAGGAGGATGATGGTCTGGGGTTGTCTTTCATGGTTCGGGCTTGGCCCATTAGTTCCAGTGAAGGGAAATCTTAACGCTACAGCATACGTTTATACATTCTGGACGATTCTGTGCTTCCAACTTTGTGGCAACAGTTTGGGGACGGCCATTTCCTGTTTCAGCATGACAATGCCCCAATGCACAAAGCAAGGTCCATACAGAAATGGTTTGTCTAAATCGGTGTGGAAAAACTTGACTAGCATGCACAGAGCCCTGACCTCAACCCCATCGAACACATTTGGGATGAATTGGAATGTCGACTAGTGAGCCAGGCCTAATCGCCCAACATCAGTGCCCGACCTCACTAATGCTCTTGTGGCTGAATGGAAGCAAGTCTCCACAGCAATGTTTCAACATCTAGTGGAAAGTCTTCCCAGAAGAGTGGAGGCTGTTACAGCAGCAAAGGGGGGGACCAACTCCATATTAATGGTCATGATTTTGGAATGAGATGTTCGACGAGCAGGTGTCCACATACTTTTGGTAATGTGGTGTAGTTTGATACTTGTATCAGCAAAGAACAATCAATAATACCAAGTTAAACCGTAGACAATGCAGCCCAAAGATTGGTGAAAACCAAGGTAAAAGGCAGTAACTGATGTGAGTAACGGCTGTTGCTGCTTTTTTGCACTTGGTTTCATTGTAACTTTTTTTGCAGTTAGTGCAAACATGACCCCACATTTTCTCCATAACACAACACAATATTAGGCAGGATATTTGTCTGCATGTATTGAATGTGTGAAAAATGTCAGTACCATATTTTTTGACCAAATGTGGAGTTACTGCACTTTTGCTTGTTATGTATGACATGCACTTTTCAGTAAATTCTGAACATTTTCTGCCTGGGTATATTCTATTGGAATAATCCTTCCATAGAATGAGCTTGCTAATATTCATTAAATATTTGTGAGCAGAGATTTATAGAGTGGCTTCAGTGGCACCACTGCTGCTAAAATGACATGGAGAGAAATTCCATCACTGCTGTGGCCACTGTCTCGGCTCAACAGATGAAGAGGCAATTCCTAAAATAATCAATTATCCACCCTACTCCACTGTCCCCCAAAATGATAAATTATTCAACCTCTTTGGCATCGGCTCACCTAGAATAGATTATATCATTATCAATTGGCCTATCAACACATCTGCGTTATCCCTCTTCCAGAAGCCCCCCCCCCCCCCATCTGTCTATATGAAATCTAACAAGATGAAGTAAAGGATCCCTTAGTGTATTCGAAAGTCATCCAAAAAGTACTACTCAAAATGATCTTGGATTCAAATTCTTGGAACATTTGGGGAGTGAAGATTATCACTGATGTTATTGTGGGAATGAGCCCAGCTAGTATAACCTTGCACAATAGATTTAAGAGAAAGAAAAAAAACGTGAATACACAAACAGGTAATTCACCTTACATTCCTACATGGGCACTGTCCAAGACAGGATGCAATTCTGATTTTGGTGAAACATAAATCTACAATTTAACATCCTATATTTGAAACAGTGTATCAAAAAAGTTGCTCTTGTTACATTGCAACACAGAACAGAAACTCCTTGTAGCATCCTCACTGGGAGATGGTGCGCGTACAGCCTCGCCCTTAAAATGCATTTCTATATCTGCAAGACAAGCAAACAATGCATCAGTTGGAATGGCACCTACAGACTGACAGTCCAGTAGCACACCAACCTTGACATTACAGTAGACGGTTTGGCTTACCCATAGAAGTCCAAGGCGGGACCGTTATACAGTTGACCGCGATACATACTGGTAGTTGTAGTGCATTGACTCTCAGCATGTTACATATTGACATGTGCAAAAACTACATTTCCCCAGACCTGTCACTGAACGTTCCCGCTCCTATTGGCTGGCAGCCCAGCCGCAGCCCCAGAGAATGAATGAAATTGAAATTGCTGGTATATTACATGTGCAATACGGGGATCTGCAGTGTTACATTGTATCTATCATACTATATCAAAATGGCCACAGTGGTACAGAACCCCCTGAAATCGTAAGTGCATACATTTTATCTTTGACATTTTGAGGGATACATTTGTGGATGCTGTCAGTCCGTGTAGCCTCGGTAATCGTTGACAATGTTATGCATCGTAAAGAAGTATCCTGCCTATAGGCTACATAGCAAGCATATAGCAAGCTACATATATTTCAATGGTAGTGTAGTAGCGATGGAAAGGTATATATGAAACGGCTTCATTTTCTGCCGGGTTATGTTCCAAAATGCAGAGCTGCCTATGCATGCCTAGAAACAATTTCACTGAGCCATCAATTGCATAAAGGACGCTATGGTGGAATGTTGAGGTACAATCTATTACCCGGTATCCTTAGTCAATAGACAAGATCGCGGCCAACTTGCATGGCAGATCGGGTAGCGCTTTTCTATCAAGCAGACTCTATAATAATAGCGAATAATAGCGAGTGGCAGCGGTTTTGTGAAAAGTTTGTGCTTGATACCTGTTCACATTATTGTGGTTGGCATAACCAAGCCGGGGGTAGCCTGCGACGGCTGAAACCTAATACCTTTAGGATATCATTTTCTTGTAGACAGACCTCTTGGCAAAATAGCCTACGTGCTTTCGGTTATCATGACAGCAGTGTCAAACAGGGAGCGCATCTTCGCTCCGACACCTGATAAAATATTGTGCAGCCTTGCATCATATAAAATGGTTAACTTTATGTGCCGGGAGTGGTTGCTTTTATTGGACTGGTGTTGTCTCTGCCAGTCGCGTTGAACACTCCCGGCAAGTTTCCATTCGATTCCTTTGTGCAGAATTGACACAAGAACATGTCAACGTGCAGAATGCAGCCTGGGCTGGTGTCCAAAAGGTGGCTGTGCGTCTGTCAGCTTGGTAAAATGTACCCGAGAGACCTTTTCGATTAGAAATCATGGAAAACATAATGCGTCGACTCTCGAAAATGTATTGAAGTGACCTTAGGTTAAATTTAGGCATTCGCAGCCTGACTAACAAAGAACGCGGTAGCTTACTGTAGCGCGGAACACATCGGATGTTACCTGAGCGGGAATGTAGTTGCGATGCTGTGCTGTCAGCGCTATCTGAAATCCAGACAGGCGACATTTCATGTAATTCATAACGAACTACCCTAAGTATATGAATAGCCTGTTACAAGAAACAGTGAACTGCTTTAATTCATGTATTTGTCTATAACACGATTTATTTGACTCAGTCGATGCGCGGCAGTGATGGCATTCTACGTATTGGGGAAACTAACACAAGTTAGGCTATTTCTTGCCATAGGATATGGCCAACTAGCCTAAAGTATCCATAAATAAAATGGCAAATCGTGTGTGAGTTTTAGTAAGGCAAAACTGCACCTCTTAAAATGTAATTAAATCAGCCTATTGCCTACGGATAGTGATCGTGCACAGCACAGAGACCTGTGAGGTGAACGGTGGCGCTGGAGGCATCACCTATGCCGCTCATTTTCTCATTATAATATTCTCTGTTTAGGCTACCCCGTTGTTGTAGGAGAGCTAGAACGTTTTTATATGAATTTGTTGCTTTTGTGTTGCTGTTTTTAAATACATTTTAAGATGCCCAGTTTCATCTGGTTCTGAAAGCAGATAGAATACACAGTCACAAACTGTTTAGGCCAACCAGCCATTTAGTCATTTATCAGTTATTCATTGGGATTTAGCAACCCTCTGCATATTCTGTGCTCCCAGTGACGGGAGCGGCCGAGTGTCTTGCTGCTGTCCTCATTGTCTCTGGTTCCTCAATTACTGGGAACAAGTGGGGACATAGATGCTCCCAGAGGCCTTTGCAAGGCCATGTCAAGGAGATTCGTTTGACTTATTTGCATGAAAATTAGAAATGCAAGGAACAAAGGGAATTGCATAGGATAGGAGCCATCAGTGGACTAGGAACTGATTAATACTGACTTGAATGTTTCTCAGTAAGGGTCTAGTTAATACCCTCTACCACTGCTCCCACTGCTTATATAATGCGATCTAGCCTACTGATTTGGAGTATTCGGAGCTCACCACTCAACTGTTGTCCCATGCATCTCAGAGGTTCAAAGAGTTCAGTGTGTGGAGGCAAATCCTCAGAGAACCAACACTCTACTGGGCATTCCCCTAACTTCTCCACCAGTCCGCCTTTAATCTCTCTGCTACTCATCTCTCTCTCTCTCTCTCTCTCTCTCTCTCTCTCTCTCTCTCTCTCTCTCTCTCTCTCTCTCTCTCTCTCTCTCTCTCTCTCTCTCTCTCTCTCTCTCTCTCTCTCTCTTTCCATCCATCCACAAACCTACCTCTACCCCTTGCCCTTATCATGTCTCTTGGATTTGAACTCTTTCTCTCTTCCTCCACTGACTACCCTTTTCCTTCTGTCCCCTCATCCTTTCCTTCTGTCCCCCCACCCTTTCCTTCTGTCCCCCCATCCTTTCCTTCTGTCGCCCCATCCTTTCCTTCTGTCCCCCCATCCTTTCCTTCTGTCCCCCACCCTTTCCTTCTGTCCCCCACCCTTTCCTTCTGTCCCCCACCCTTTCCTTCTGTCCCCCCATCCTTTCCTTCTGTCGCCCCATCCTTTCCTTCTGTCCCCCCATCCTTTCCTTCTGTCCCCTCATCCTTTCCTTCTGTCCCCCCACCCTTTCCTTCTGTCCCCCCATCCTTTCCTTCTGTCCCCCCATCCTTTCCTTCTGTCGCCCCATCCTTTCCTTCTGTCCACCCACCCTTTCCTTCTGTCCCCCATCCGTTCCTTCTGTCGCCCCATCCTTTCCTTCTGTCCACCCATCCTTTCCTTCTGTCCCCCATCCTTTCCTTCTGTCCCCTCATCCTTTCCTTCTGTCCCCTCATCCTTTCCTTCTGTCCCCCATCCTTTCCTTCTGTCGCCCCATCCTTTCCTTCTGTCCACCCATCCTTTCCTTCTGTCCCCATCCTTTCCTTCTGTCCCCTCATCCTTTCCTTCTGTCCCCTCATCCTTTCCTTCTGTCCCCCATCCTTTCCTTCTGTCGCCCCATCCTTTCCTTCTGTCCACCCATCCTTTCCTTCTGTCCTCCCATCCTTTCCTTCTGTCCCCCCACCCTTTCCTTCTGTCCCCTCATCCTTTCCTTCTGTCCCCCATAACTTCCTTCTGTCCCCCCATCCTTTCCTTCTGTCCCCCCATCCTTTCCTTCTGTCTCCTCATCCTTTCCTTCTGTCCCCTCATCCTTTCCTTCTGTCCCCCCATCCTTTCCTTCTGTCCCCTCATCCTTTCCTTCTGTCCCCTCATCCTTTCCTTCTGTCCCCCATCCTTTCCTTCTGTCCCCCCACCCTTTCCTTCTGTCCCCCCATCCTTTCCTTCTGTCCCCCCATCCTTTCCTTCTGTCCCCTCATCCTTTCCTTCTGTCCCCTCATCCTTTCCTTCTGTCCCCCCATCATTTCCTTCTGTCCCCTCATCCTTTCCTTCTGTCCCCTCATCCTTTCCTTCTGTCCCCCCATCCTTTCCTTCTGTCCCCTCATCCTTTCCTTCTGTCGCCCCATCCTTTCCTTCTGTCCCCTCATCCTTTCCTTCTGTCCCCCCATCCTTTGCTTCTGTCCCCTCATCCTTTCCTTCTGTCCCCCCATCCTTTCCTTCTGTCCCCCATCCTTTCCTTCTGTCCCCCCATCCTTTCCTTCTGTCCCCCCATCCTTTCCTTCTGTCCCCCCATCCTTTCCTTCCCCATCCTTTCCTTCTGTCCCCTCATCCTTTCCTTCTGTCCCCTCATCCTTTCCTTCTGTCCCCTCATCCTTTCCTTCTGTCCCCCCATCCTTTCCTTCTGTCCCCCACCCTTTCCTTCTGTCCCCTCATCCTTTCCTTCTGTCCCCCCATCCTTTCCTTCTGTCCCCTCATCCTTTCCTTCTGTCCCCCCATCCTTTCCTTCTGTCCCCCCATCCTTTCCTTCTGTCCCCCCATCCTTTCCTTCTGTCCCCCCATCCTTTCCTTCTGTCCCCCCACCCTTTCCTTCTGTCCCCTCATCCTTTCCTTCTGTCCCCCCATCCTTTCCTTCTGTCCCCTCATCCTTTCCTTCTGTCCCCCCATCCTTTCCTTCTGTCCCCCCATCCTTTCCTTCTGTCCCCCCATCCTTTCCTTCTGTCCCCCCACCCTTTCCTTCTGTCCCCTCATCCTTTCCTTCTGTCCCCTCATCCTTTCCTTCTGTCCCCCCATCCTTCTTCCCCCCATCCTTTCCTTCTGTCCCCCCATCCTTTCCCTCTGTCCCTCTACTTGGAGGAAGAGGCCATAAGCTGACTGACTGTTGTGATAGTTATTTTGCCATGCCTGACTGATCCGAGGGACATTAATTCCACATAATTCTGTGTTCAGGCACTGTTTAAACGAACAGCCAGGCCTACCGAGTTCACTGAAGCCTGAGCATTCTCTCTCTAGCTCGCTCTCCCCTCTCTCTTTTCGCTGTCTTTTTGTGAGGGCATTTCTTTTCTGGTTTATTGCCATCATTCCCCCTTTTTTTACACATAGACCTTCTTCTCTTTGTCTTCATGGGAAGACGAGAGAGAGACACATAAGTATTTTTAGCTCTATGACCTATTTCTCCATTGCTACCTAACCGACTGTCAGTCACTTCCCTGTGCTTTGGGATCCAATATGGTCGCCAGCTGTAGTCTCGAGTTGTAGTTCAGGACAGGGAGAATAGGAACTACAACAGCCCTTTACAGTAGTGGCCAAGTAGGCTATTTGAATAATTCACTCTGGAAACCTCCATAGAATGTGCAAGAAATACACAGGAAGTAGGCCTAGTATGCCATGCACAGCAATGAGGGGGCTATATGAGTCATCAGCCATGTGTTCCAACATAGTTTGACTGGTGCTGGAGTAGTAGGGCCATTTGGATAGGGCATACGACCGTGGGGGACGGTTGGGACATGGACCTAGCTGTGTGACTGGGAACATTCAGAAGAGCCCCTTAAGGAATCTGATTCAGGCTGACTGAAAGGAAGACAGACGTGTAATAATGAGGGTAATGAAGGGTAATGAAAGGGTTGAATGAAGAAGAGAGGGGAACGAGGACGTCATTCCAAACATACATGTATTTGGATGGATGCCTATGGGCATCTTTTGTTTTGTGTGCATAAAATGCTTTTGGGGTTATAAACGTGGTACCTTTGCTTTGAATGTTATTGCCTGTGACTCTGACAATGGCAGGTAGGGATGGAACGAACAGGGCGATGCAAGGTGTCCGCTGACAGAAGATGGGCTTGGTGCAGTGCATGCACTGCAACTGACTGCACAGAATAGGCTGCAGCAATAAACATGCTTGAATTGCATTGCACAGTTGCATGGCACAGACAGAAGGTCCCAGCTCGCATTCATTATACATCACAGGGAAAGAAAATCCATTGGAAGAAAGAATGTCACATAAGGTTTTGAGTCCGTGGCAAAGGGAGTGTTGTGTACATCCACATGGCATAACAATCTACTTCTACCGGCATCCTTAACAGTCCTACTCTGTAATAATCTATAATAATCTCCAAATATTCCTGCTCTTCCTCTCCAGAAACATTCCTCTAATCCCACTCTCTGGACATTACTACAATCCTATTCTCTGGCAGACACACGTGCCATGCGCACACACACACACACACACACACACACACACACACACACACACACACACACACACACACACACACACACACACACACACACACACACACACACACACACACACACACACACACACACACACACACACACACACACACACACACACACACACACACACACACACACGCTCACACAAACAATTCTATACATTCTGCAGTAATCCCTCTGAGGTAATTGTCTCGGGCCAATGGTATGGATTTCTGCTAGAAATTGGTGGGTGGAGTCATGTAAAGCAAATTAGTATTTCCTCGTGCAGCAAGTTAATAACGTGAGAGAGAGAGAGAGAGAGAGAGAGAGAGAGAGAGAGAGAGAGAGAGAGAGAGAGAGAGAGAGAGAGAGAGAGAGAGAGAGAGAGAGAGAGAGAGAGAGAGAGAGAGAGAGAGAGAGAGAGAGAGAGAGAGAGAGAGAGAGAGAGAGAGAGAGAGAGAGAGAGAGAGAGAGAGAGAGAAAGGAAGGACCCATCCACATAATAACAGCAAAAGTGCAGAGTCAATAATCTTACCTGAAGGACCAGTGTTCAGCCACGCCAGTTGGATTGCCATGCACTGATGTACTGCCCGAAATGCACACTCAGACTCCTGGAACACATACACAGAATATAAAAACACATACACTACCGTTCAAAAGATTGGGGTCACTTAGAAACTTCCTTGTTTTTGAAAGAAAATATTTTTTTTTGTCCATTAAAATAACTTAAAATTGATCAGAAATACAGTGTAGGCATTGTTAATGTTGTAAATTACTATTGTAGCTGGAGACGGCAGATTTTTTATGGAAAATCTACATAACTGTAGCCGTGCAGAAGCCCATTATCAGCAAACATCACTCTATTCTGGTTAGAGCCAGTTTGCGCTGTTCTGTGAAGGGAGTAGTACACAGCGTTGTACGAAATCTTCAGTTTCTTGACAATGCCTCGCATGGAATAGCCTGCATTTCTCAGAACAAGAATAGACTGACAAGTTTCAAAATAAAGTTATTTGTTTCTGGCCATTTTGAGCCTGTAATCGAACCCACAAATGCTGATGCTCCAGATACTCAACCAGTCTAAAGAAGGCCAGTTTTCAGTACAACAGTTTTCAGATGCGCTAACATAATTGCAAAAGGGTTTTCTAATGATCAATTAGCCTTTTAAAATGATAAACCTGGATTAGCTAACACAACGTGCCGTTGGAACACAGGAGTGATGGTTGCTGATAATGGGCCTCTGTACGCCTATGTATATATTCCATTAAAAATCTGCTGTTTCCAGCTACAATAGTCATTTACAACAATAACTATGTCTACACTGTATTTATGATCAATTTTATGTGATTTTAATCGACAAAATATGCGCTTTTCTTTCAAAAACACTGAAATGTGTAAGTGACCCCCAAACTTTTGAACAGCAGTGGATATGTAGAAGCTCCAGACACACACAGGAGTAATAGGTATTGTGCATAAACAGACTCCTAGCATCAGCTACACCCATGTATAGCAGTGTTTCACCATCTCCATCCCTTGGCTACCCCCAACAACACACGTTTTTGTTGTGGCCCCAGACAAACTAACTTGATTCAACTCATCGAGGTCTGGATGATTAGTTGACAAGTTGAATCATGTGTGCTGGTTCAGGGCTACAATAAAAAATGTGTACTGTTGTGGGTACTGTGGGACTGAAGTCGGGAAACACTGTCCTATAGAATAAAGTCATATAGGCAGACACACAGACATATGACACTTTATGCAAAGCCAGAGGCCTGTAACATGGCAACAAGGTAGTTACGGTAACATGTAAACTCAGCAAAAAAAGAAACGTCCCTTTTTCAGGACGCTCTCTTTCAAAGAATATTCATAAAAATCCAAATAACTTCACAGATCTACATTGTAAAGGGTTTAAACACTGTTTCCCATGCTTGTTCAATGAACCATAAACAATTAATGAACATACACCTGTGGAACGGTCGTTAAGACACTAACAGCTTACAGATGGTTGGCAATTAAGGTCACAGCTATGAAAACTTAGGACACTAAAGAGGCCTTTGTACTTACTCTGAAAAACACCAAAAGAAAGATGCCCAGGGTCCCTGCTCATCTGCGTGAACGTGCCTTAGGCATGTTGCAAGGAGGCATGAGGACTACAGATGTGGCTAGGGCAATAAATTGCCATGTCCGTACTGTGAGACGCCTAAGACAGCTCTACAGGGAGACAGGACGGACAGCTGATCGTCCTCGCAGTAGCAGACCACGTGTAACAACACCTGCACAGGATTGGTACATCTGAACATCACACCTGCGGGACAGGTACAGGATGGCAACAACAACTGCCCGAGTTACACCAGGAACGCACAATCCCTTCATCAGTGCTCAAACTGTCCGCAATAGGCTGAGAGAGGCTGGACTGACGGCTTGTAGGCCTGTTGTAAGGCAGGTACTCACCAGACATCACCGGCAACAAC